>NC_090847.1:18825000-19045000 GCF_024217435.2 Syngnathus scovelli
CAAAGACTTTGTATCATTTGCCTAGTGCAGCTGCTTTTGCTTTCTGGCGTTAGCCGCTTGCCCTAATGGTTCTACTCCTCCCAACAGTGAAGAGTGCACCTGCCCACCTGCTACTGTGTAATTGACACTGACTGGATGTTTTCACCCAGCAAGGGACCCTTAATGAACAAACTACCATTGGGCTGCTCTCTGCACTAACATAACTCTGAGCTCAGAGTAGTCGGGACAGACACTCCCATCCTTTAGCCCTTCCTGGGGTAGACGCCAGGCCTTTCATGTTTTCCCAGGCCGACTGCCAACAACCAAGTGAATAATTCACAACCTTCTGGAAAGATCAGCCATAACATAGTCTCTGTTTATTAGCTAAATCAGTGTCAGCATATAGCACATGTTCTCACTTTCGTTGTTTTGTCACAAAATATTTCGTTATAGTGTATATAAACAAAACAGTTGAGCGACACAGACTTGTTATCTATTATTATTTAATTTCTATTATTATATCATCTAGTATTACCTTTGGATAATTTTGTGAGTTTCTCTGAAAAATGCCACTAGGAAGCTGAGCGCCATGAGTTGTTGGATATGGGTAGAATGGAATTAGATTGCTTCTTTCTCTCTGATCTAAATTGAAGTTCCGGGAGCAGGTTTAGTAAAATCTGCCTCTATGATTGAACAGCTTATGACCCACTCATCACTTGCAGAAAACCAATTTCCTTGATCTCTTTGTACACACTCTCCTCTCAACACCTTATTATAGGTATTTGGGTGATGTGCATGTGGGTGTGTGTGTGTGTGTGTGTGCGTGTGCGTGCATGCACGCATGCGTGCGTGTGTGTGTGTGTTAGGGCGTTATGTGTCAACAAAGGAGCTCTTGATATTCAATTTCATCTCAGAAATAACGAAGATGTTCAGAAATATACTGAAATATTCCAAAACAACAAACGTGAGTTCCTCCTTCCTGTGCCTAAAGATTCCTGACCTGTCTGGTGGGTTCCTTGGTCTACGACTCTACGCCATGACATTGTCTGCTAGTGTTCTCTGACAAACCATATGGACCTTCACAACAAGTGTATATTTGTACTGAGACTAAATTACACAAAATACACCCGAATTTATGATTGTAAGGTCACAAGATGTGAACAAGTTCAAATGAGATGACTACTTTTTTAAGGCATGCATTTGAGGATTAAGAAATATTAAAACACTGTTTTGTACATTGGTTCATTTAAAAGAAAACATACATTTTTTTTTCTTGTTTAAAATGATACTTTTTGACAAACATTTGGGTTAGGGCTAGGGTTAGGTGGATGGTGGATGGTGTTAAAAGCGCTGGAGAAATCGAAGAACATGATCCTCCCAGTGCTCCCGATGTCCTCCAGGTGAAGCAGTGATCTGTGCAGTAAATAAATCACTGCATCATCCACATGCTTTTTCTCTCGAATATATTGTTATAATAATTTGTTTCAGATGTAATAATTTTATGTATATAAATTAAATTTGGTGTTCAAAAAGTTTTTTTCAAACTTGAGTCTCGAAAAAGAGGGGGTCGTCTTATAATCAGGGTCGTCTTATATTCGGGCCAATACGGTAAGTAAGAAAATTTGGGGGGTTCTTACCCTGTAAATTGCACAATCCTGGTGAAAACAGTACTTGCATAACAATTTAGCTATGTATACATAGCATTTGACATCATTCAGTTTTATTTTTTTAGCACTGTGTAAGTATGCTATTAGTGCTTCATATTTACGAAAAAAAACATTACAATATATTTTTTTTTTAATTTGTCACAAAAGTGTATACGCACTGTGTCCTGAATAGATGTTATCTAAAAAATACAGCTTGGAGCAATCTTGGAGCAAACATTTGCATAAACACTAATTCACTGATTTTGAATGAACATATGGTGTTGACAGTTTAGAGGCATGTGCTGTCCTTACCCAGCCTACCTCTCTTTGTAACTGCGTGTAACAAGAGCATCTCAGTCATACAGAACCAGGCACCAATGCAAGTGTCCCAGATGGGTTGCTTGTGGCTGGGGAAGGATAGACTCGCAATTGGTCAAATTGACTGCAAAACCAAGGGCATTTATTTTGCGTATGTGATCAACATTGGAAATATAGCAAAATATAACTTATTTTGTGAAAAATAATGCAGCAAGAACAATATTTTCTGTTGTATTTTATCTCTGTTGACCAAAATAAAGCTTGTGTATTATTTGTCAGCGGGGGCTTGTCTCTGAGTGAATCTAACCTTGATTTGTCTGTTCGCATGATCTTGAAAAAGGTGTTCATTTTAAGTCATAGTCACGGAAGTAAAATAAAAAGTTATGTGGTTGTTACATGAGCCTTTTTTAAGAGAATTGGCCATAGGAAACCCTATTGTTACAAACAAATCCCAATTCACACCAATTATGAATGAAATACTACTAGTATCAAAACTATTTTTACTTTTACTACTTTGAATACTACTACTGTATTTTCCGCACCATAAGGCACGCTTAAAAGCTTTTAATTTTCTCAAAAACTGAAGGAGCACCTTCTGATAAGAGAGATGGATTTGCCGCAATTTATTAACTAAAGAAAACAAAAGCAAAACACCGCAAACTGAGGGAGAAACAGGGCTACAAAAGTTCAAACAGAACGTGTTCCAAAAGGGAGCGTTCTTGGCAAGGCAAGTGGTTCAGAAAATGAATGGATATTAATAAACTTGACATATTGCAAATCAGTATGAAATAAAATAAAATTTTGATCACCAATTGCCATGCTACAGAAGCCCCACTATTAAATTCCAGACCGATTTCAAATGCTTTGTGTTTTATTTATATTTCTGAATTCATCATGAAGTTTCCTTTCCTGAAAACTTGATATGCCCATACTTCTGCTATTCTTTTATATACGACTACTTTTTATATGTTTGTATCTTTAAACTTAGCCTAATATCTTGGTATGTTGTTCAATCTAATGGGTTTTCATATTGTGTTTCCATAACAACCGCATAGCATCATAAAGATAACATCCTGGCAAACTACTGAGAGACAATGTCACCAACAACAAGCGATTAGAACCAGTTGGAGGCTCTGAGCCAGCCAGAGCTATTGTTATCTCAAGCGGGCAAGCTTCATCTTCTCAGCAAGGGGGGCAGAGGAGCCGCTTTAGAGACTTTTGTACTCTGTGATTTTCATCAAACCTGTGTTGTTGAGAAAGCCTAGTGTTATAGTTATCCTGATATACACTTCTATTCGGGTTTGACAATAATTCAAATGTCAATATGTATTGCAATTGACATGTGCTCTATATCAATAGAAAAGGCCTTTCATTAAATGTCTGATATTAAAAAAAATCTGAACGCAAATCTCGATGGCGCCATTATACGTGTTGTAAACACCGCACAGTAGCCTCCGGCCATGAACAAGAAGCAGTTAAACCAACAAAGAAGAAGAACTGCCTATATTGCGTATGCCAAAGGAGAGTGTGGGATAACTTTGTTGAAATAAATGGCTGATTGGCTCGGTACAACTTTTGCAATAACATTAGATTGTGCATACTAACCTGATTAAACACCTCAGGAAGGATAAGTGGTTTACCAGTATAGGAGATCCTGAAGAGGGAGCAACAACAATGTGTACATACTCTTATTAGTTTATACAAACTTATATACTTTATCATATCAATCAATGTGTATATACTATTATTAATTTATACAAACAGTGACTCAATCAGAACACTGACACAGCACACAGAGCTTTGTAACTTTCCATTCCGCATAGCCACAGAACGCGGACATGGCACACAGAGCTCAGTAATTCTCCATGACACATAGAAACAAAACATTCAGTAGATAACAGAACATTCAGGTGATAACAGAACAGACGTTTACCTTATAAGGACATGTTTTCGTTCACTCCCCTCCCCTTCCTAGTTTCTGCTTGCGGACAGTATAAAACCTTCTGATCTGGAGTATGACATTGTTTCATCTGCTTAAGTGCCTTGTGTATTGACCGCCATTAAACAACCCAAGATTTTGCAAATAAAGAACCAACTGTTACTCCACATCTCTGTTTTCTTTGCTCAACGACGGACATCTTGAACAAAACGCAACAACTTTCTTTGAAATGATACATTACCCTATTTTCCAATGTGCCTGTTTGTTCAGACCATTTGGAAACTGCAAAAGTGTGTTGCCCTGATGTGTTATTCGGTTATTCCCCCAAAACTGAGAACTAGCGGCTCCGACTGGAGTGGGGAGACTGTGTCAGTGCATGCTGCGTTGGGAAAGCAACACACACTATACCGCTCCGAACACACAGAATAGCGCATGGCCGTAGCAACAGATAATATGGCAGAATGAACTTCCAAACGCGCCCCTAGTCACAATTAGTCAAGTAAAATATCAATGGTAATAACGAGCCTTCTAAAAAGATAAAATAGTCCTAAGATGGTTCGTCAACTGTAATGCCTGCAAGAGAGTATTAGTTCACTACACTTACATTGTTTGAACATTGAGTTAATGTATTTGTGTGTAACTATTAACTATACTCCTTTGGAGTAGAGTCTAAAGCAAGAATTTACAGTGCACTGCCCGAAGAGCAACTTTGCACATTACAATGTACACAAAAGCAGTTATTTTTGTCAAATAATAATAAGCAATATTGACTGATATAAAATACTTAGTATATTGAGAAACATTTTTCTGAACAGATCCCTGGGGCTGAATAGCCGCCTCTGATTACAATGACATAGATTTTACGTTTATGTGAAGTGATTGTGATTCTCTTGTGCTGACTGGTGCCATTCCAGGGTTTGCACGCCTTTACCCCAAAGGCAGCAAGGGTAGGGCTGAGCAATCAATCGAAAGATAATCGTGATTATAATTTTGGCTTCTTACGATCACAAAACGTAAAAATCGAACGAAAACCTTTTATGTGCCGAACGGCATAGTGTGAATGGAAGTTTCTGTGTTATGAAAGAACCCCCGGTGCCCCTGCGTTGTTTGCGCCGAGCGTGACATGCTATCCTGCCCTCCCTGAGCATGCTTTAAGACGTTGAATGTCGTAGTTTGAGTTTACAGTAAAATAGTTCTGTGCATCTGCACTACACTATCCCTTTTTTGGAACAGAATAAAATATCTGTTTGCTATTATCTGATTGCTAGCTAAATTATGAGTGATGAGGAAAGGTAGAATATTAACTGTGCAACAGGACAACACAATAAAAAAAAACATAATCAGAAGGGTGAAATAGCTTGTGGGTGGGGCCATCTTTCATTTCACCCCTTCAGCATCCTAAATTGTGAGATGAATCATTTTAACACATGGCACCAGTGTTCACTCAAGTCAAACTGGCCTCCCTGCAAGGGTACTTATAGCATGCTGGAAGTGTATTAATATTCATACAAGTGTACCTCTCTGAATAGAGCCATATGTTCCAATGTGGGGGGGATGCACAGAGCATCTGCTGACACTCACACTCACCAGAGAGGGCAGAGCACTCGATGGATGCAATCATTCAACATCCTACTCTGTCCAAGATGCATTTAACTATCTGCTCCTAAAGGTCATGTACTCAGAATGTTCCATATGAAAAGAAATTGAATGAAAATGTGTTGGAGGAAAAAGAACCAAAGGCATACTGTTAAAAAAAGTACTTAGGAAGGAACTTTTTAGACATTCTTCCATTTCAATGTGTAATTTCAAATTACAGCGATCTTAGGAATTTAACCATTTCCCCTAAAATAGCAATGTTGTTTTATAGAATGAGAATTCTGCATGTGGTCATTTCTAGCATTCTTGAATATCCCTTTTAAACAAACAAACAATAAATCTTGTGACTTCATATTCTTTGAGGTCATCGGGGCAACGGTGCAGCACAAGATGTCATTTGTTTTGAAAGAAGACAGGAATAAAGTGCAAATCTGAAAACGTTGCTGTTAAGTAAACATATGCTCTTTTGGATTTAAATGAAGTGTTTGTTGGGTTTGTATTATTAAAAGATATATGCCAAAAATGTCATTTTTACTGAATATCGGCTTAAAATATCGGTTATCGTCTTCCTTTACCACTAATAATCGGTATTGATATCAGCCCTGAAAAAAAAAATCATATGGGTCTATCGCTATGGTATATACGTGCTATGTGACATGGGTAGTCTCTTTAAGCCTAAACTTTAATTTTAGCGATGGGATGCAAACATATTTTTAACTCCATTTGAAAAGGTTTTGCACTCCTTTCATAACAATGTCCATACCTTATACAACATTTCACTTGAGTTCAAGATGCGTTTTTCTACTGACTATGATTTGGTCATGTATTAAAACATTCAGAAGATTGTTTTCTCTTTCTTCCAGCCTGTCTTTTTTTTCAGCTGTGTGGTCCCCATCCTTTCTCGTCTTCTTTGTTTTCCATTTCGATCTATCTCTTTGGTGTTTGCCATTTTTCTTCTGTAATCAGACTCACAGATTCATCATTGTCGCCCTCGGATGTCACCTACATCAATTTCAGAGCACTTTTCCCATCTTGGAGGGCCACTGTCAGAGGTGAGACCCTGCAGCTTGGGACACTCCTCTACACATGCACGCCCACTTCTGTCTTTTGTTCGCCCACACAGTCACCAAAGCGTGCACAGGAGCAAACTTGTTTGAACGTGATTCACTACATCACTGTTCTCTAATGTCTTACTTGCTTCATCTTAGAGACATCCATTCATCTCTGCCGACAGGTCCTGGCAGTCGCATCTATCCATTATACTCTTATCCTCCCTCTATCAGTCCACATTCTGCTAACCTCAACCTCCTACCCCATAGCTCAGTCTGTTTCAGAAGAGAAAGTGGGGTTATTACACAACAATGGGTAGCCATCCCGACTGAAAATGTTTCACTTTCATTTACGTCCAGCCTTTTTCCCCTGTCTTTTACAGTGGCCTCCAGTAAATGGAGCTTTGTATTGTGCTAATGTGATGCCAAATAGCTGCATTGGAACGTCATGCAAGGAGGACTTGGCCTGTGTTCTCACACTTAGAGCTGGCACTGTTCTGCACCCAAATGCACACAGCAAGGTCTATAAATGATGAGCAGGCAATAGTAGAACCCAACCCATTTGGACGAACTGGAAAAGAAACTGTAAGGCATAACCTCTGAATTTTATCTTGTAGGTCTTTAATACCGTATGCTTGATGATAGATGATTGATAGATGAGACACTGACAGCTTGCATGCAGTTTCCACTCAGTGACCGTATGAATGGGAGTGTAAATTGTCTGTCTCCATGGGTACTGTAGCCTGTGAGTGACTGGCGACCATCCAGGCTGATGTTTACCTTTCACCCCAAGTCATCCATGCAGGGTCTCATCTGGGGTGACTTGTGGTGGAAGGCTCAAGCTTCCTTGGAACCGTGCACAAGAAGGAGTTAAACGAATTAATCCAAGATGATGTGTGAAGTCATTACAGAATTTGTTAACTAATGCACTTGGGCAATGGATGACCTCATTAGCATAATGGTTAGGTGAGGTGTACCATGAGAGTTATGATCATGAATTTGTATGCTAGAATGCCCTTATTAAATGTATATACATGAGGTTCTTGATCCCGCAGGAAATAGCTGGCATCGAATCGGGAAAGTACTAAAAGGGCAGACTAATGAAAGATGCGGTCATGCTCTGCCAGCGTATCTATCTCTTTCTGGTTGCTCTGTTGTTTGCCCAACACTACCGCACACTGCCCAGGTTCCTGTGTGGATGTGCTTGCTCACATGCAGCTGTCCCTTTTTTAATCAAATATTGATCTGCAGATCAAAGACAATAGGTGGTTGAGTTACTCCTCCCACTCTGTAAGTCAACATCAGGAACAAATGATTGTATACTCACACACCCAATACATAGAGGGAAGGTCTTAATTCAATTTCGAGCTTCTCTGTTATTTGTTTTTATTAGTGTTCTTATTGACGTGTTGCCCATTGTTATGTGAAGCATGTTGCAAAGCTATTTCTCCCCGACCTCTCCAAGGTCCAAAGATAATAAATATGCCTCACGGTTGTTGCAGTTTTATTTGCCACGTTGAACGCCTTCAGGTGGGAGGCCTCAGAATTCACTTCAGTGAGATGATGAGTCATCCTTACGTTCTGAATGATATCTGTCCATAGAGCATTTCAGCTTGTACACGGTCGTCAACATGGCAATGTAGCAATGTCAGGAGAAAATAATAGTTTCCCGAACACACTAGTAGCTTTCTATGTCGATAAAATGTATCCTACCTTTAGGATTTTTTTTCTCTTATAAAGACAATACATCTTCCGACATACGTAGATGAAAAAGTCTCACATTTGAGACTTAATGGAACGTCACATGCAATGAACAGCAAAGCTGGCTAATTGTGCCGACAGTGATTTATAGTGATGTGTTGTGGCAAAACGGATCATAAATCACAAGTGACAGCCATCCTGCTGTGTGGCTAGAAAACACAAAGGTAGGCAGACACTTGAATGGCAACCAGAGATTTTGTTCTTGCCAACACTTTCTCCATATTGATCTTGTGACTACCTGAAGCTTTGTGGCACCACATTTGTGAGGAAATTTGATGTGTTAACCATTCCACCTCCGGCCATCCCTGTGTGGAGTTTGCATGTTCTCCCCGTGTCTGCGTGGGTTTTCTCCGGGCACTCGGTTTCCTCCCACATCCCAAAAACATGCTTGGTAGGCCGATTGAGCACTCCAAATTTCCCCTAGGTGTGAGTGCGAGTGCTGATGGTTGTTCTTCTCTGTGTGACCTGCGATTGACTGGCAACCAGTTCAGGGTGTACCCGCCTACTGCCCGATGACGGCTGGGATAGGCTCCAGCACGCCCGCAACCCCCGTGGGGACAACGCGGTACAGAAAATGGATGGATAGATGGATGTATTTTGTCATAACTGAAAGTGTGCCAAGCATAGAATTCGGGGATGTTACCAAAGAGCTAATCGTTCCTCCTTTCTTGAAAGAAATTAATGTCATTTATTACATTATTTATTATTGTTATTTATTAAATTATTTCATACATTATTATGATATTTACATTAATGACATTTAGCATGTAAAGGCATGTTTATTTGAATTTATTATGGAGGGATGTTTTGTTTTAAATTGTGGTATATCAAGCTCAATTGAAATTAAACATGGGCTGAAGGAAAGGAATGAAACAGGGGCTCTTATAAAATGTTTGCGCATGTACTCTTCTTTAAAAACGTCTGTGCAAAATGAATTTTTTTGTTTTTACTGGGGAGGAAGCACTCGGAAGTAGTCTACCTAGTAGTAGTAACCCTAACCCCAGCAAAAAACGAGGGATTACTGTACCGCATTTTTTTCTTTTTTGATTACTGGAGCTGGCTCACGCATGAAGCAATTTTGATGAATACTAAAGAGACCATGGCTTCAGGGGGTGACTCAAAATCAGGAAGAAAGACATCTTTGGTATACCATATTATATTAAAATTAGTTATTCGTATTAACTCTTACAATGGAAACCCTAATACAGAGTCTGAACTCGCTACCCCCTTCTGCGTAGCGTGTGGCACTGTTGCGCTATTTTCTGGAATGTCTGCTGTACGCTCACTTGCTCCTTTTTGCTCCTCTTATTTATTTGTTGTGTTATTTATTCATTATTTATTCAGCACACTGTTGTTTACTTGTTTACTTGATTGTCTATTGTGGGCCATGTCTTGTCACCGTGGGATAGCGGGGAACGAAATTTCGGTTTCTTTGTGTGTCTTTGGCATGTGGAGAAATTGACAATAAAGCTGACTTTGACTGATGTATGGAAATGGTCAATTAATATTGCTACAAATAAGTATGCAATTTTCAAGTGTGACTGTGGTTTTTGAAAAGGTAAGTACAGTACAATGGAGTGCGACCAATATGCTCTGATGCAGTGTGCTGCTGAGGCCACCTCTTGAAGCATCGTAAACTCAAATATGATTACATTTGGATTCAAGAATCATGTTTTTAATAAATCTGGTAAAAGAGAATAGCATGAGACCATTAGAGAATATGTAACGCAAAGACACAACAACTACGACATCCAACTTCATCCATCACTGTAAAACCAGGAACAGAGGTAAAATAGGTTAACTTCAAAGTTACATTAACATTTGTGTATCTTAACCAAAAATGCCTAGATTAGCACACCGATAGTCAATCATAAACGAATCTTTAAAGTTGTGCATTGAATTGAAAGGACATTAAAATAGACAATCTGAAAGCTGATACTGGAAACTATACTAATACAAAACAATGTTTTGGAACGTGTTAGCATTTAAATGTTTACATACCGCTCGGCACCAACCGGACACAAATGCAAGTAAATAGACTGAACTTTACTAGGCAACAGAAAACAAAATACATATTATTATTTACCCATTCACACACACATTAACATAATTGAGAATGAGATTAGCACCAAAAACAGCACACTGTAAGTAGTTTTTAAATCTGATAATTATGGTTACTCCAAAAGTTTATTTACTGTAACAGTGTTACTGAATTCATAGCTGTATACAGTATACATCCATTTCATTTCATACTCTTGTTGTTCAATGAAATTTTATAGTTGTGCAATTCAGAAATTTTGTATGTCCTGACTTTCGTGTGTGCAAACAAAAAATTACTTGATTCAACATCCTTTAAGTCGTACTCAAAACCCAACTTGGGCAATCGACCCTAGACATCAATCGAAACCCATTTGTACTCTCCTATACAGCTATAACTAGTGGATTACTTACAAGACAGCTTACATTTCTGTCACCTTTCTCTCTCTGGGTAGACCGCTTGGTGTCTGTGTTCACCTGTCAACATGATTTACCCACGCATTTGCAAACATATGGGCTCGAAATGACTCTGTGTGTGTGTTTGTGTGTGTGTGTGTGTGTGCGTGCGTGCGTTAATGCATGTGCATGTCCAAGTATTGCTATGTGCTTATGACGCATGTCAGCCCAAAAAAAGAGCACAGAGCTGCCAACTGCACTGGTTGAAAATATTGTCACTTCACATGAGCATGATCGTAATATCAAGCCTCTTCAAGAGTCATCGTGTGGTGCCTTGACAGGGAGGAGATAACTGGCCAAGGCGAGCATCCGTATCTCTGTTCAATTCCATCTGCATTTACAGCACACCGCTCCTATCTATGTGTTTTGCGACAAAAGAGTACCGTAATTTCCGGTGTATAAGCCGCACCGGTGTATAAGCCGCACCAGCTAAAATTCGGGGATATTTTAGTTTTTTTCTTACATAAGCCGCACCGGACTATAAGCCGCACGTGCACACGAGTTTTTTACAAAGAAAGACAGTACACAGAAAGCCTTTTTGAAGTTTGAAGAACATGCTTTAACATGTCTTTCTAAACATTGCCTGTGACGCAGCAGTAGTACCGCAGCAACACGGAAGTGTGCACGTGAGTTATTAACAAAGAAATAGTGGACACAGAAAGCTTTTGTAAAGTTTTAATAACATACCATAAAATTTCTTTCCAAACACTGCCTGTGACGCGGCAGTAATACCGCAGCAACAGGGAAGTAACACAGCACTAATAGGGTTTGATTAAATAAAACATGCCGGTAAAAGTCACTGAGACGCGGCGGTAACACAGCAGCAACACGGTAGCACAGCACTAACAGGGCTGGTTAAAGTAAAAGTAAAAGTAAAAAAAAAAAAAAAAGAGCTTCATCGTCTTCATCTTCCTCCTGTGCACTGAAACCGTTGAAGTCTTCCTCCTCAATTTCCGATTGGAATAACGTTAGATATCCTTCGCCACACACTTTCTCAGTATCTCTTTCGTCGTCGTTTTTATCCATTTCTTCTAGCATTTTCCATGATGAGGGTCTGTTCATGCTAATCTTGTTCATGCACGAAGCGCTAAATTACATTAAACTCGCGAGCGACACTTATAGCTCCAGAGTAGACGGGACCACGAAATAAAGAAAAGGGTGCCGCAACACAATGTCATCAACATTGACTGCCTTTAGCTTAAAAGCGGCATCATATGCATTTCTTTTGTCCCCCATAATGACGGTTTGTGTATAAAAGCTTCCTTTCAGTAATGTCCGTCTTGATCGCCTTCTGCGTGATGCGCGAAATGTTGTAAACACAAACTAGCACGTCTTCTTCAGCGCATTCTCTTCTTCACCTGTCTCGCTCTTGCTTCCTGCTAGAGCGCCCCCTGGAGGCCGGAGGCCGTAAAAATCCATAAGTACCCCGCGCCGCCATTTAAGCCTCAGGGTTCAAAGTAACTTTCTGAATAAAATGCATTAAAAGTTCACATTCATTACAACTTGTTTTTGGTGAGTAAAATGTCAGAAGAATTGAATTTAAATGCTGATTGATTGGGTTTTTGTCACGGTCGGGTGGAGCATGGAGCAGGACGACCAGGTGCAGCTTGGACCAGGGTTTATTGGTGAACTCAAAAAAGGCAAACTGACACGACGTAACCACAATAACATGAATGACTGACCGGGACGTGCAACCACACGACATCGGGACATGACGACAGGAAGACCGGACAACAACAGGGACCAAAAAGACCTCATGACAGGAACACGCAACGTAAATCCAACACCGAACAACCACAACCAATGATCCGACAGGGAGTTAGGGGCAGACAGGACTTATATACACGACAGGTAACGAGAGGCAGGTGGGAATAATCACACTGATCATGGGCACACAGGAGGGGAGGGGCGAGCACACAGACAGAAACCAAGACAACAGACACATAGTGGAGCAGTTGGGGACGAGACGTGACAGGTTTTAATACAATGCAGATGGTCCAAACAGCGCCACTGCTTTGTGTAATCTCTGAGTCACATGGCAGACTAAGAGAAAGGGTTTAGAGCACAGGTGTCAAACTCAAGGCCCGGGGGCCAGATACGGACCGCCACATCATTTTATGTGGCCCACGAAGACAAATTGTGCATCAAATTCATGTGTCATTACTAGAATTGCAAATTGTCTTTACTTTTAATAATATCTTTTTTTTAAATATTTGACCAGTTGTTACCCGTCTGATTAAAACGAGTTATTTGTCAGTTTGTTTTGTAGCTTTTACTGTATATAATAGTGTTAAGAGTAAAAGTGCTCAAGTCATCACAAAAATCACGAAAAATATTATATAAGCCGCACCTGACTATAAGCCGCAAGGTTCAAAAATTTGGAAAAAAGTCACGGCTTATACACCGGAAATTACGGTATATATATATATATATATATATATATATATATATATATATATATATATATATATATATATATATATATAAACAAGAGCTTATTGCAGGGAATATTTTAATATTTGATGTTGTGCACAAAATGACATGGTGTCATATCTCTCCCCCCTAGTGGATACCTGCTGTCACAAGCTCAGCAAGTGTACACACAGATAACTGCGGTCCCCACAGCAAAGTCTGCTAAGCCCACTGCCCTTCCTCCCAAAGATAAACCTCTAAAGCTTGAATGACAGTTTGAGCACTGTAAGACCTCACACGCACCCACACGCCCCCTGTTCTCTTCCAGCACTTCTTTATCTGTCATCCTTTGCTCCATTACAGTCCAATTCCTATGTTCATCACTCACAGTCACTTTGAATCAGGGGTCACCAACCTTTCTCTATTTGAAAGTTACTTAATGACAAATTATTAGTCTGACAGGCTATTAGTTTGATACATACTTCTGAATTAACAAATTTGCTTAAAATATCCTTGAGCCTCCTGTGGGCTTAAGATCAGGCAATGTCGTTGATATTTGTCAACTGAGGGCTTGTGAAGCCCTTTAAGACTCTTTTCTGCTTACATGTTGTATAAATACTAAATGCTACTTGTCCTAAGAGTAATTGTTCATGTGGATATTGAGTTTCATCTTCTTGAAAACATTGATCATGTATATGATGTTTCCCAATAAGAAGGAAACTGAGAAATAGTATCATTTCTCTAAATCGGCCGTAGATGTGAGTGCAAGTGCGGACGGTTGTTCGTCACTGTGTGCCCTGTGATTGGCTGGCAACCGGTTCAGGGTGTCCTACTGCGCGATGACTGGTGGTATAGAATCCAGCATGCCCGCGAGCACCGTAGGTACAAGCGGTACAGAAAATGGATGGACAAATTCAATGCAAAATTTGTCTTCGCGGGACTAATATAATTACACTGGGGGCCAAATTCAGCCCAGAGTTTGACCTTTACTGCCAGTAGAGCTGCCAGCCCTCAATGAGTAGCCCGTCATCATTCTTCATCCAAACAGTTTAGTGTATTAGAATGTGATACCGACCCAGATGTCATCATCTTCAGAAAAGCCTTCCTTTCTTTATGAGACACCTTATTTTAAAGTAAGGATCAATCCATTCAGAACAGAACTCCTCTCAGAACAAATTAAAATACATTTGTAGAATAAATCTAAAACAGATTATTTCCAGAGATGCTACTCATGCTCTCTTTTGAAAAAAACGATCTGTGCTCCCATTGGACAGCAATGACAAGGTCAGCACACAGAGCACAGACCTGGAAATGAGGAAAACATGTGAGTCCTACGCGCTGCGTTCCTGCTCTGCATATTTGTGCTATTAGTGCGGATCTTGGCTGTATTCACACCTGAAGCAAACTGCACCAGAGTTCTTTTGGAAGCGAACCGAGACCACTTGAAAAAAATGGGTCTCGGTCCGTTTCCTTAATCCGCACCAGGATTCGTTTGCGTGTATTCACACCTGCACAAAAGGTCCGGACCAGCGTTACAATCAAACCCTGGTCCGTTTAAACCGGACCAAACAGTCAAGTCTGAATACACCCCAAGATGTGGGTGGGTGGCGACACTTGAATTACACTTGTCTTTGAGCATAAGCATACATTTGACCTGACCCACTCTGACTTCATTAGTGATGTTTTCTTCAACAAATGCCACAGGGGGTGAGACAACATTTGACCCACAGCATGGGTCTTCTTTGTTTTGCCTCAGATCGCTGCTTGATTCTCCTTTGCAACAGTGACTCAGCTCTCAGAATTGTGTGCAATAAAAAAAAAAAAACTATTTTTTATTGCTATTATTTTTTGTGTTTTGCCTTGGTCCATTCCAGTCTGGTAATCTTCTGTTTTGATTTGCGCCTTGTTGTAGTTATTCTTATAGCCACTAGAGAGAGTCTCTTGTACTGAACTGATCTAGTCGTTGTGGAACAGTCATTGTATCCTATCAACAATATATTGACCGAGCTTGACAATATTGAACTGTTGGTTGTAAAAAATAAACGTCAACTACTGGTAAGGTCATTAAAAATCCAGTGTGAAAGATTCAACTGTACATCATCAACTAATTTGTTAGTTTAGATTTAAGGGCTATAAGTGTTTTTTTATAGAAATATTTCAGTCTATACATCAAAGAGGACCTAAACAGGAGCCTTGGGGTACTCCGTATTACAGGGCAGTGGAGTATAGTCATGCGGACACAAAGAAGAGTTTCACAAAAACTGGAAGTGACTCAAGAAGCAGTAGTAGTTGTGTGTTTTTGTTTTCTGAATTAAGTTAGTTGGTTTTAGTAATCTTGTTCGTTTCTTTTAATCATATGTCTGTAGCTCGTCTTCGTATTTCTGACTCTATCAAAAATTAGTCAAGGGATGAGTCATAGGCTGACTGAAACGAAAAACAATTTTTGAAAGACTGCTCTTAAAGGAAGAATGAGCTCAAAATTACCCAAGACTTATCGCAGTATTTTTTTGTGGTATTTTTATTTATTTTTTTTACTGAGAATCTATCCGCCCAAGTTTCCATGAAGTAATAAAGTTTGTCTTGGAACAGAAAAGCCAGAACAAGCTTGTATTGTGCCAATGAACGCAACAAAGATGAGCAAAAGGACATAATTATCTTCCATTTTTTGTTATTACTTCTCAGCTTGTGGCTCTTTGTAACCAGAAGATTTTCTCCAAAGAATCTTTCGCTGTGGAGAATATTTTAGTTTCATTCGATAATATAGAAATGTACTTTCTAGGAAAAATTTATTTATTATAATGCCGGTCATGATGGTTTCTTGGAGAGCGAAATTTTTGAAGCGGGAATAATTTGAACGTATTTTATTTTTAAGTATATGCGTATACTTCACTTGCAAAATGTAGTCTAAATAGGAACCGCACCAAACAAAAAAAAAATGAAGTCCGCTTTTGGTCCGGACCAAACAAGCGGACTAAAGGACTTTTCTAGTCTGAATACACCCTTAGTCTTAGTTTTGGCAATAGGTGCTCAGGCTTCTCAGAGCAGATTGAACATGGAGAAGGGAAGAGTTTGGTGGTGAGGATGAGGGTTATCACTTGGTAATTTAGAAACATCTGGATCCACAAGAGCTTCCGTCCTTCTAATTAACCTCATCGGCCTCTTCCACTCATCTTGCATCTTTGCACCAACAAATCTATAACCAATTTCTCATCTAATCATGAAGCGCCCTTCCGTTTAACTTCCAAAAGTGTCCATATTCCTGCTACAATTTGACTGAAAACCACATCAAGTACAGAAGTTACATGCAGAAAAAAAGAAAAGCGAGACGAAAAGACCTAAATTTAAACGCATTGTTTGAAGTAAGATTGGTTTCTAATACCATCGTCATGGTAACACTCCCTCGCTTGCAGCAGCGCATATACAGCAGGAATTAGTGTGTAGATTTTTATGTAACAACAGTGCCCCACGCACTCATCAGGAGCCAGACAGAAAGACAGACAGATAGTTGGCATGACTCAGTGCTAGCCTGCATAGTAGGAGCATCTGTCGTTATACCTTGAACTGTGACAAGAACAGGATGTACCACTGTCTTTTTTCAGCCACGCACACACACACACACACACTCACACACACTGTCCTCCTTCTTGGTCCTTGTGGGTCTTCAGGTGGGTCTTCAAGAGGCCAATCCTGGAGCCACAGACTTTTGTACAGTGTGGACAGGGATAAGCAACGAGGGTCGTGGGTTATGGTGGGACCTTTTTGGTATATGTCTCCATTTGTCTTCCGCAGCACTGTCATTGTTTTATGCGGCTCCATCTAGGACAAGTTGTCTCCAGGCCACTCTGTTGGTTGCTGTGGCCTCCAAGGTTTTAGGGTCTATGTGGCACTACGTTGCTTAGATGTTGTCCTTAAACCTTTTCCTTTGTTTGCCTGGGGCACATTGTCCTGTAGAAAGCTGGGAGTATAGGACTTATTTTTGGAGGTGAGAATTGGGCATGCGGCGCTGGGCGATGAGTAACCCTAACCCTTTTCCCCAATCTAGAGAACGACCCACTGGCAGAACTAAGGTGGTGGTGTACTTCTTCATCAATGGTTACCTTGGCGGACAGGAGGCTCCCGAGGTAGGTAAAGTTGTCCACATTTTCAAGTTGGGTTCTGTCAACTAAGGTGAAGCAGGGATCGTTATGTTGATTTGGATTTGGGCTTTTTTAATGTTGAGGTCCAGACCAGGCTGTTTGTATGTTTTGGCGAAGGCATCCAAAAGCAGCTGTCAGGTCTCCTTCTCAGTGGTCTACAAGGGCATTGTCGTTGGCACATTGTAGCTCAGTGATGGACGTGGTGGTGGTTCTGCCCTTAGCCCTGAATCTGTTGATGTTGAAGAGTTGACCGTCAGTCCTATACATGATTCTGACTCCTTCAGGCAGATGTTTACCCATAATATGTAGAATGGCAGAGATGAAGATGGAGAAGAGAGTGGGAGCGATCACACAACCCTGTTTCACTCCTGTGTGATCCCTAAAGGGTTCTGTCTCATTCCCACCACCGCTGAAAACTGTGGCTGGCATCTCGTCATGGAGCAGTCTCAGTACCCGGATGTATTTGTCTGGACAGCCAATCTTGAGAGCTTGACTTGTTTTTCATGCTTCATAGCATCCTGCAGTTCTTTTATGCTGGGAGGTACTCTACATGTACTCTTTGGTGGGCAGTTGAGGCAGTTGGTGAAGGGCTTTCATCTCCGGGGTGGTGTCCCGAGTTAGCAGCTCCTCATAGTGCTCTGTCCATCTGGTTGAACATTGACATATTGGACAGATTGTCCTTGGATCGAAGGGGAGCCAGGCAGCAGTGGCTAGGGCCCTTCCCACAGTGTCCCCACAGTCAGCAAGCTGCTGGATCTCTAGAGGTTTTCTTGTCCACCTGGAAAAAGAAAAAGCGTCACAAAAATATCTAAATATACACTCATTGTCTGAAGTAAGATTGGTTTCTAATACCATCGTCATGGTAACACTCCTTCGCTTGCAGCAGCGCATATACAGCCGGAATTAGTGTGTGGATTCTTATGTAACAGCAGTGCCCCACGCACCCGTCAGGAGCCAGACAGAAAGACAGACAGATAGTTGGCGTGACTCAGTGCCAGCCTGCATAGTAGGAGCATCTGTCACTATACCTTGAACTGTGACGAGAACAGGACGTACCACTGTCTTTTTTCAGCCACACGCGCACACCCACACACGCACACACACACACGCGCGAACACACATTAGCGGCTGAGGCATTGCTCCACAGAAAAATGTGAAAATAGCTGGTTAACTAGATATGGAAACATAACAGGCTTGTGCATCAGCATACTAATTAGTACTTTTCCTTCCCAAAGGCACGGGAGATAGTGTTGAGCAGAGGAAGACGATAAATGAAAATGGGGTCACTAGAGGTATCTCAGCGATAGAATTAGAAGATAGGTAATTTTGAGTGGCAAAGCAAAATGGGAATTAACAAAGATGGTTGATGAGACATGTGCTGGCCTATATTTGCACTGTTGGGGTTAAGTGTGAAGAAATGAGCAAAGGGCAAATGTGACAGCACACAAGAACATGACGTGTCACTGTTTGGAAAAGCGAAGCAGTGGAAGATACATTTGTCCACCCCCTCTCCCACTTGTTTACTGTGGGGGGGGGGTTGCATGGAGGATTTTGATGTCAAGACTGCAACAATTCATTTGGCTATGCACTTGGCATGATATATGGCTCACATTAATGCTTAATTTACCGGGCCTCTGGCGTGTAGTTTAATGATTAAACTGCAGACTCAAACAGGGCAGACAGTGGAGGGCAATTGTTTTTACTTGGCAACATTGTAGCAGAGTCATTAGTGTAGCTCACACATAAAATGGGCCTAAGGCACATTTCCCATAAAGCGATGACAAATAATGCTTTAATTCCTTAAATTTAGCAATTCCTGAAGAGGACGCAATTGCATGATGTACCGTATTTTCAGGACTATAAATCACTCCAGCCATAAAATGCATAATAAAGAACAAAAATATATACCGTTGAGTTGTTCCACCAAATCCTCATAAGAACCAATCTCTGAGTTGAATCTTTGAAGCTTTGTTGGAAGTTACAGTGGCAATCACAGGCCACAAACTGATTCACAATTGGTGCTTCAAATTGTCTTGTTTGTGAATGCTTCCAGACAGAAGCCCAGGACCAATCATCCGGTGCACTCTTTGGTGCATGAAATCTGACTGTCAGGGTCCGCTGATCTACCTGCACGTGCTGGTGCATTTCATTTGCACTCACAAAAGAGTTGAAAAACACACACACTGAGCTAGGTAATTGAACTTGTGAAGCTAAAAGACAAGTGCACAATCTCCTTTCCTGACGTCGCCTGGTAAGTGTTTTGGACGTGCGTTGAGCGTGGAAGTCGTTTTCCCTTTCAGGCGTGCCCTCTAAAACCAGGCAATTTCCTGTTGAGCAAGCGAACTGTGACAGCAGCAGGTGCGTAATGGGTAAATCCTGGCAAACAGGCTGTTGCCAGAATCCAGAAAACTCAATTGTATTAATCCTCGGGATTAGCGATTTTAATTCCAAACACGTTTCCTGTTTTAAAAGTTTTTATTTCCTTGCTGAAAATTGGGGGCTGCACACGAGGTGAATGTTCAAATTTGGCAAAGCGAACATTGCCTGCATTGTAGCCACATTTACTTGCAGGTTTCCTGATAAGAGACGCTAATTAAGCCTTTGATCATTCCAGCGTTGATACAAAACGTCACTACAGTATGACTAAAGCCGCACTTGGCGTGTCACCCTAAAGACCACTGAGAAGTGTCAGTTTTAATCTCCCTCACTCACACATTCCCCCCGTCTCACACAGTTTTTCAAATGAGGGATTTAGATTATGGCATAGAACAATAAAAATGTGTACTCAGAGGGCGAGATTTATTGGAATTTATTGAGCATTTGTTGACTTCCTTCGTATAAACAGGTGGCTGTGTGAAGATAACATTGCAGCACATCTTCTGTATGATTGCACCCACACATGCACACACACTCATGCAAGTGTGTTATTTGAGAGCATGCAAAGGGGGAGCCCTATTAATCACCCCATTTCAGAAGAAACCTTTCTCAACAGATGTCTTGTTTATATCCTTGCAGTGGGAACAACACAGCTGGTATTGTTCACTTGCCTCTCTTTTAGGACAGTACATGATAAGAACATGAATGCTGGGGTTGTGCAGTTGGGAATTTGACCATAATCTGCCAGGACTAAAGGAGGTTTGACGCCATTGGTCACCTGCAATAAATTTGTGTTTTGTGATGTCACCAGGGAAGAGTACCAGTGGTGACAAAATGGAAAATATTATTGGTGAAACATTTACTGTACGTATCTGTCTTGGCTCCTTGGTACAATATGACAATAACAGTAAAATAATAAAACCATGAATGTAATGTACACTTGTATGGCAATAATGCTGAGTGGATAATAAGGTTTTTACAGTCGGGACAATATAACCTTTGAACAGATTTATTTTATTTCCATTATTTAAAACATTGTCTTGATTCAAACAATTCCACATTCCACCATTATTCGTAAACTGATAGCGTTAAAAAAACCTATATATTTTATATTTACATAATATATTGTATAAATTTAGCACATAGCCCACCAATTATACAGTAAAATAAATAAATTAACAATGAAATATTAGGTGGGCACGTACTACATATCATGTAATAACTGAATTTTAGTCAGTGGTCCATAGTTCCTGATGAACTGAATCTAACACACCAAATCTTGCGTGTGTGTGTGTGTGTGTGTGTGTGTGTGTGTGTGTGTGTGTGTGTGTGTGTGTGTGTGTGTGTGTGTGTGTGTGTGTGCGTGCGTGCGTGCGTGCGTGTGTGTGTGTGTGTGTGTGTGCGCAGTCCCACGTCCTGCTGTGGTCTTTTATTCTAATAGAAATGTGATTTTAGTCTCCACTGCCTCCCACTTTTAGAGCCCATCTAAATGCTGACTTTGGCACCTAACATCAACCTTTTCATTGATCTCTCTCTTTTCAAAGGCTAAGAAACGCAGTGGGCGGAGTGCTCTTACAATTCATCCTGACTAAACGAATTGTACTTTCCAAATGCGTTGGAAAGATTTGGACTTGCCGTTAAAGGGGTATTTTAAATAGGATTTGCTATCTCAGACGATCCCATGAAAGCTGTGGACATGATTTTAATTCAACAAATATAACTGACTATTCCTTTTCTCACCCTTAGCTTGTATCTAACGTACTTACACAGCAAGATGGAGAAACTTGTGGGGCAATTATTTGGCGAGTAATAACATAAAGGACATTGTTATTGAATAGATGAAATAAAAGATCAAGCAAATATCAACACAAGAAATCCTACATTAAGAAATTATTTATTTATTAAACACATTTATATTAGGCCACGTTTTTTTGTCTGTAACACATACAACATTGAAATACAGTTATCTAGTATGGGCGTAATATACGGTGAAGTGCGTTCAACATCATCAAAAACAATCTTTACTAAAGAAAGGTAGGGATACATTGAAAAATAAGGTAATTTAAGTTTTTTCAATCCAATATTCATGTGGTGAATATTTTATAAGATACGAAACTGGGTTGTCCAACCACAAATGCCACATAAAAATTGCAGAAACTTCAGTTACTGACAACAACGCTCTCTTCACTGCTTTAAAGTTGATCATTAATCATTCATGTTTTACTGTTGTTAAAATATATTTTGGAAGTGGTGATTTTCTGCTCACTACAGCTGAAAAGTGTGGCTACTCCCAGAAACATACATTTTCACCAATCCCAAACTATGAGAGACTGTCATATTAGAGCTTAATCTCTTAATGGACTCATTGGCAGTGTAGTGAAAGAATGGCTGCAGGGGGTGAATTTTCTGGGCTTCTGACGACTGGGACTTTTTTTTCCACAATACGAAAGGTTGCATTTGAGACTCTGCTTTCAAGGCCCTTAGAATGTCAGTTTAGCTTTTCTGAGGGTTGCTATCAAAAATGACATAGTAAGATCCATTTTCAGTCTTTTGCTGTTTTCTGAGACATTAACCTTGCCGTGTTGTATTTATTTTGATGGGTAGTTGATAGGCAGGTAGGTATTCTTTATTACATGGCTTCCATCTCTGTTTTACGACAACTGGTGGGAACAATAACATCGGACTGAGAAAAAGTGTACTGCAGTATCTGAACATTTTTGTATCTACACATTTCAGTTCTGGAAGGGCATAAAGATCTAGGTTCCTGAGAATGGTTGCAACAAAAAAAGGGGAAAAAAGGACGGCCTCCTAAAGGTCCTTCAAAAGGTCACAAGAGTTATAATGCAAATGTTACACTAATGTGACTCTTAGTGCAAGAAACAGCACACAAAATGCTTGTCTGAAACAATGGAAAGGAACCATTTGCATTTTATTTTTCATATTACCAATATTATTGCTTGGAAACACACACACGCACGCACGCACACACACACATAGCTGATCTAGCAATCAATAGATATCCACTTCTCAAACATTTTTTCTGAATTTACACATTTTTAACATCAGGTCAAGAACATTTCTGGATTACTGGTGAGACACTTCTCAAAGGCAGATAGTAATTATCAAACGCTTTTTAGTCAGCAACATTTAAGCAGCTAACAGTTTTCTGTTACGTTCTTAATTGAAACCATGTAACAGTCCTTTAAGTACGCTACTCAGCAGACTGAAACTAACTCACGACTAACGCAGGACAACAGGAAGCTTAAAAGCAATGACACACAAAATGGAGTATTGTGGCAAAAACAGACTGTGGCTAATCCTAACAATGTGCTTGCATGCGTGTGAACTGCACTGACGAGACTTACTGGCCCATGACATGGCCGTAACCATGATCACTTTATCCAACGGTTCGGAGACTTACATGTATTGTTTCACCCCTAATTTATTTATTTATTTATTTATTTATTTATTTATTTATTTATTTATTTATTTATTTATTTATTTATTTATCTATCTATCTATCTATCTGTCTGTCTGTCTGTCTGTCTGTCTGTTTATTCATTTATAATTCCAAATGCAAGCTTTGTTTGATCTTGGTGTATTGATTTGCATTTCAGAGCTTGCAAGTTCAGTTTCGAATACTGCCCCTTATATGCTAAACATACCCTCACAGCCATGAATTAAAGTCACTTGCAGCTACACATATACACTATGTATAAAACTTAAAACTCATTTGTTCGAGTGTTTCAAAAATAAGAACAGCATAGAGGACATTTAAGCGATTACATTTTAAGAAGAATGTTTTCCACATCAGAAGGTATGAGCAATATAATAACTCTGTGCTAGCTGATAAAATAGAGTACAAATGTGTTTTGTTCGTGGCATCCCTCAGCTCTTGTCCCTGTCCAGAGTCGAACCACATTACTTTCTATCTCTGCCATGGTCCTCCATCTGGCAAGGTGAGATAACTCCACACCAAGAGACTCCGCTCGGTGGCCGGGCTGATGGAACACAGGACACCAATCAAACGCAGCATCATTAGTCGAGGAGTTCATGAGGCGAGACAGACCTCTTATCCGGTCATACTAAAGCTGTGCTGTCCTAACTCATCCTTCACAACCACCAGATGCCCTGAGATGCCTCCCACTTGTGGAGCGTACCTGCGCCCTTCAGACTCTCTTTAATCTGATTTGTGTGAGCAGTGTATTGTTGTAGATGTTGCTTTTCATGCAATGTAGTTAGCCATGTCACCATGGTCCTACCATCACAAATCACACACACAAAAAAAAAAACAAACACGTATAAGCTCTATAAGCTTGTGGTTCATCGCTCCTGATGAAAATTCCTTGTTTTTGTTGGAGCCACGCATCAGTTTATTTTTTTAAATCAAGAGGTAGAGTACAACCTGGACTTGCCACTATATAACACATTTGGTCAAACAACTTCATACTCACACTTATGGGCAATTTTGAGTCGACAGTAAACCGAGCATGGATGTTTTGAAAATTGGCAAAAGGCCAGTGTACTTAAATAAATCCTGTGCAAACAGAAAAAAAAAAAATGATGCAAATTCCTCACAGGATCCAAAATGTTTCTACCACCATGGATTACATGTGTTTTTAAATATGCCTGAAGAACATCAGCTTCAATTGATTTCCTTGCCTTTTTATGCAATGGTACCACCAGAGAGCAAGTACTCAGCCTACAGCTTCTATAGCATTTGTTTTTAACAAAACCTAATTAATTTGATTAAATTAACATTGCACAGCCATGCACACTATTACTGGGGCTGAAATTGTTACCCTGGTTGAGTTTTTATGAACATAAAAGGCCTGATGCTGCCATCTTCTGGCTTTTTATATACCGAACCTTAAATATGAAGTACATTGCAGCAGTGCTGTAATGCATTTATCTTGACATTCTCACATCATTATCGAGACAGACTTGATACACCCTGTGCTTCACTAGAATATTATTTTCCGTCAACAAGCTATAGTGTCAGACCTACCTGCCAGATCATTCATTGACCTTTGTCAGTCAGGAACCATCAAATCTGTTAACATTTCAAACATAAAGGTTAATAGGAAGGCATAGATCCATTTAGAAGGTCAAATATTTTGCAAAGAAAATAGGAACTAAATCCCTGATTTGTATCTCACCGTTCTCATCGGTCGTCTTTTTATGTTATACGTCATAGATGACTTGCCAAGCGAAAGCCTTTAAAATGCAGCTAAACCACATGGCTTCATCTTGCATTGACTATAAATGGAATAAAAATTTAACACTTATTTTGAATCCGCCAGTGTTAAAAGTTCTGGAACAGTGTTGAAAAGTCGCAGTAACACTCTTACGACGCTAAAACAGGATATAAATTATAATTTATTCAGCATAATTTTGGTCTTTGCTTGCAAGATGGAATCAAACTTCTCTAAGTTTGGCAAAACTTTCAAAAATTGCCTCATCACTTGGTTCCCACTTGAGTTTTCCAGTTCATGTTAAAAACCAGGGTTGGGATAGTTAATTTTATAACATATTCCACTACAGTTTACTAGTTAACTGTTAAAAAAAAAAAAAAGGTGGTTTGTAATGTAATCCAAGGTCCATAATTTTAAAGTAATGTAACTTGAATACTTTTAATTACTTTTGAAATACTCTATCATTTATACTCATAAAGAGAAAAGAAATATATTGCTACAATATGCATTTGTATACATTTGACTCTTGCTATTTGCAGGGTATCTGGACCCGACCAGCCTCCAAAAAGTGAAACTCCATAGAAGGATAGATAGATGAATAATTTTCAACCACTGTGCCACTGCTGGGGCAGATTAGCTCTTGCGTGCCAGGAGAAATGATCAAATTTCACTTCATTGGCCCAAGAATTATTATTTATTTTTTTACATATAAGCTATATTCGTTCATCTATCTATGACAACTTATAGAGGCAGACAGAACAAATTGATGATCTTCTATTACAGGGATCTTCAATCCTGGTCATCGGGTTCTGGTTTCCTGCATGTTTTCCATGTCTCCCTACTGCAACACACAAATAAATGATCAGCTCATCGGCAAGCTCTGTAGAAACCTGAAACCATCTTGGTCATTTCAATCAAGGGGTATTATAGCAGGGAGATACTTGAACTTTGAACTAATCCTATCTTGAGTCAGAAAAAATATTGATAATATTAAGATACTTCAGAGTTGTCTTGAGGAAGAGGTGCTGGTTGAACTTTAATATCAGACCAGTGTGTACCATTTGCTGTTGTCATAAGATGGTAGGGGGGAACACTCAAATTGAGTTTGTGTCTCCAACATGGCTAATTGTGGTTGGCCCTGGCACACCTCCTCAAAGCCAGACAAAGAAGAAGAAAAGTTACCAACTTGAATATACTGTACTTACGGTTCCAGTGGTCAGACGTTTCTGTTTATTTAAGCCTGTGAAAAGCACTCAACCATGTCCATAGGCACAAATGAATGTCTTTTTTTTGTTTGAAATGTTATGAAATGTAATCTAAGGTTGCATGGTAGACCTTTTACTTAGCATGTCTGCCTCACACTCGATTTGAATCTAATCTTGGACCCCTCTATTTGAGGTTTGCATCAATACCTTAACTACTTGAGTGTGTTTTCTCTGGGTAGTGAGGCTTCTTCTCACATTCCCAAAATATTCATATTAGGGTTTATTGTAGAGTCGTAATTTCCCATATGAATAAATGTGAGTTTGCGTCCATGATATGTATTTACATTTGTTTCACTGATTATAATGTTCAAAGTCGCTTGGAGCATTGAAAAAAACGATGTGCTGAATTTACGCAACGTTATTTTGTCTAGTGGGTGCACCAAATAATATCATCTGGTTCCAGATACATTTTAAAGTGTTTAAAATTCTGGAGCCATATGATTTTAATTCATGAAATAGTGCAACCACTTGACAAAATATAATTGCGTAAACTCAATTAAAGTATCGCAGGATTTCCAGCTGACTTCAGGTGAAAGGCAGAATACACCCTGGACTTGCCCCCAGTCACCATTGGGCACATTGATACAGTCACCCATTTACACGCACATTCACATCAGCACTGACTGGGAAATAGTTATAGAGTGGTGTCAGTGTGCATCACAACTACAGCAACAAGTTTCTCAGTTTGGGATTATGAGTATAGTTGAAAATAAAACACAATGAATATCTTTGTTATCCAAAACGGCAAAATGTATATTAGAACTGAGGTTCCATTTATATAGGGGGTGTGGTTACATTTAAGTGTTGAGACTTTTATGGAAGGGATGACATGAATGTCATTCAAAGAGAACAATGGTATTGCACAATTGTTTTGTCAAATGTCAGCTAATGTCATCAATGTCTAATGTCATGAATGGAAACTTGAGAAAATGGGTCAGTTCCTGATCTTGTCATGGACCAGCAACTGCAGTTAGGCAGCTTTTTTAAGGCGTACCCTACTGTTACTGTTTATGACCACACGAAGGCACTGTTGTAGAATGCATTCCCAAGTGCATCTAGTAAATGGGACCAAAATAGCGTGCACATACGTATTGGCCTGGCTCAGAGGTGAGGTTCATGTTGACTCATCTTCACCATCTTTATTGTGTGATTGGCCGGTATATACGGCAAGTGTCTTCTTTAACTGGCAACAAATCGATGCAGTGTGCCTCAGGGAACATTTAGGAAGGGAAACTCATGTTTCATGAGCTCAGCATTAGAGCCTCTCATCATCCCTGTTCTATTAAAGTCTGATGTAATCAAGAGCTGCTTGATCAGACTCTAAATCAAGGATGTGACGAATGTCCCTCAAATTAGACACCATGATCAACTCTAACAGACTCAATTTTTAAAGATCTACTACAAATGACACATTCAAAATCAAGTTGTAGAACAAAAAAACTAAATAAAAAAAAGCCAAATAATAATAATAATAATAATAATAAAACACATTATTATTTGCTTTGATTGTCAAGCCACACCTAAAAACCATTGACTCAAGTTAATGGATTTACAGTGGGGAAGTCAACCATAAAATAAAAAGCCATGATTGGCTGCGGTCATTTTCAATCAACAGCAAGTAGCAAAATTGCTGCCCCCTTAGCTGTAATTGGTTGTGACCTTAGACCTGGCAACTGTGATGTCATTTTCAGTCGACAGGAAGTGGCAATGGCCGACCCCTGAGATGGTTAAAAACGGTGGAAATGTGTTGCAAAATTCGTATTCCATAAACACATTATCAGACTGCCGTATCTAGACTAATCATATTATTGTAAAGATTTTTTTGGGGTTGACCTTATCTTTAAATTATTGTGGCTACCAATGAGTGATTTCATTGTGTTTGCTTGTCTAATGCAGTATTTTGTACTGTGACGTATTATTCTGTGTTCCAATGAATGTAATCCACCGGTCTTAGCTCTACCAACAGTGACCATAGTCGTTGTGTAACGCACAGTATACGAGAGGAATGACTTTCAGAACAAAACATGACAATTTAAATTAGACAAGAAAGTCTGTACTTGTTACATTGTTCAAAGTTAAAATATACAAAGATATTACATTTATTTATGGGCCAAGCATCACAGAATTCTTGTCTTTCATCCATATGAGCTTAAATATTGATGACCAAGAGGAAGACTGACTAAGCTCTTAGTCATTCTCTCTCTTCTGTCTCTCTCTCCGTTACCTCCCCCCCTTTAATACCCACCCTGGATACAGGCAAGAGTGCACACACCGGCAGATACACTCAAGCTCCCTTCTCCCGCTCTAACGCTACCCTTCCATAGCCTCTCGTCTCCTCCAGTGGATTTGAGCCCGTTGTTCGCGTGCAACATCGGTAAGGAAAGTTCATTGGTTTTTTTCCAGCATGTTTCTCACATCTGTGTGTCAGTGGGGGTCTTTACGGACGCTTGTCGCTGGGAATCAGACAAAGGATTGGGGTGTGGCTGGAGCACCGGAGGCAGCCTGCTGATGGCAGCAAGTGGAAGAAAATGTGAAAAGGGATAGTTGTGCACATGCTGATGAAGTGCCAATGGGGATTAGTGTTTGGGTAATTAGTTAATTGTACTGATAAGGGCTTGGCAGAGTTGGGTGTAGCTATCATTAGAGTCATGATCCAAATGGCTTTGACACTAATCATTAAAACATCTGGTCATGTTACGAGACCATTTTCTACTTGATGGAATTATCCGGCAGCCTTAGTGACGATGCAGTAGGGTTGGCACAAGCGTGACTGGGTCGAAGGACATGTTAGAGCTGAGGGCTAGGTCAAGAAAATGACTGCAGTCGAGCACCACGTGGCTACAGGGGTGGATGCAGAAGGACAGAACAAAGACTTCAGCCTCATTCGAGGAAAGACAAAGGCAAGGGAAAGAATGGCCAGTTGCATAAAACTGGGCACGTGCTGCTACACGGTGTGCATTATGTAGAAGCAGCTTCTACTCGGGCGTCAATGTGATAGCTGCACAAAGCCACTCCCTTCACAGGCAACCACTTCTGATGCTCATAGTTGAATCATTCAAAGCCAGTGACACATTTCACAGTTCTTGTGATAATCTTTAAAAACAATATTAGATTTAAGAAATGAAACAATTTTAATATTTGACTGGATGCTTTATCGGTCAAATGCTAAGGTGATTTTTGTTTTTTTGTCTACAGTCAAAATGTCTGACAAGCCTGATATGACTGAGATTTCCCGTTTTGACAAGACAAAGCTGAAGAAGACGGAGACAAAAGAAAAAAATCCTCTACCCACCAAAGAGAGTGAGTCTCCAGCTATTCTCCGAAACAAAGCGCCTCATAGTTTCTGTTCATTGCACCACCGTGCCAAAAAGCATGTGATGAAAATAATGAACTGAATGAACTCTCCCGCCTCGTCATCTGATGCTGACAATTTTTCTGCCCCTTTTTGCAGCTATTGAGCAAGAGAGAAAAGGAGATGCCACACCTTGACTGCTAAGCACATGAAGAAAAGAAGCTGGGATGCCACAGCAAAATGCACTTTCTTTTAATTATCACACCACTCAAATCTTCGACTTCGGTCTTCAAATAGGGTCCTCCTGAGCTCCCAGGGCTTTTATCCTTTCATGGGTTCTCTTTACTACTTGAGAGAAAAGGGTTAGCCTGGTTGCCTGTCTTACTCTGTTAGCTTATAGCTAACAGCTCACCTATATTGCCAAACTGGGGAGTGGTGTTGTGATGTAGCATCAGGAGGCAGGTACCCAGACAATGAGGGGATGGGGGAGGTCTCCTACAAAAAAAAAAACCATTGGAGAGAACCATTGGAGCCAAACCATTAAGAATGTTTTCTTAATATTTTTTTTTTACTTTTCATTTTGAAATAAATATCAAGATGCGGAACCTAATGATCATGTGTGTTTTGTCAGTCTTGTCTAAGTATATTAGAATGCAAGAAAAATAAAAAGAACACACTGTGCACACTGACCAGCACTTCGGGTCACAAACACCCACATCAAAAACAGTCACATATGAATGATTACATAATACACTCACTCAATGGGCACATTATTTTACATCTGCACTAATATGGCACATTGTACAAGGTATTATCAGGCCTTTACAAAATAACAATTTCAGTCAATGGTACAAATGTAGAAGTCAAGTCAATTATGAAACTGATCATTTTCCTTTGGACTCCATTGTGCTACCAGCTGTAGGTTATTCGGTTTAGCTATGAGTGAGTAACAAAATATTAGAAACATCCCTCACCGTGTTGCTCACCTGTTTGACAACAGTGTAACACTACCACCACCATAATAAATGATTTTTTTTGCCACTAATACCACTTTGAAAGTGAGTACAGAGCACTAAGATTTTTGTTTCTCATATAGCTAGCTCTTGTAATGAATAAGACATACTTTCTTCCAGGAGAGTGATGATCAAGTAATTATGCCTCATTTCCGATAGTGACTGTACATTGTATCTTGTGTATTCTATGTACAGCAGGGGTCTAAAACTCAATTTACCTGGGGGCCACGAGCTAGAGTCTATTCTATGTACAGCAGGGGTCTCAAACTCAATTTACCTGGGGGCCACGAGCTAGAGTCTGGGGTGAGGCTGAGCCGCATTGTTTTTTTTTAGGCTTGAATAAAAACTTTTAATGTTATTGTCACTCTCTTCTTGTGCTCTCCTAGCACCCTGGCCAGTGCCTCGCTTTTGTTTATGTCAGTCACAGCCTCGTCCTCCTGCCACACTGCGTCCGCTCGCCACGCTCATAAAAGATATATGACCACCTTAAATCTTGGTCTTTAACTGGTGTTGCTAGCCAATTGCAGGACACACATAGACAAACAACGATTCACAATCACACTTTAATTTAGAGTGCACAATTAACCTGCCATGCACGTTTTTGAAATGTGGGAGGAAATTAGAGTACCAGAGCATACACATGCACGGGGAGAACATGCAAAATCCAGTAAAACTTTACAACAGTGGTTCTTAACCTGGGTTTGATTGAACCCTAGGGGTTCGATGAGTCGGTCTCAGGGGTTCGGCAGAGCCTCCACTGAGGAAGTCCGAACAAAGTCCAGTAAAAAACATTGATGTCTTGAATTTCCCAAAAAATTATTTTATTTTTCACTAAAGAGGGGTTCGGTGAATGCACATATGAAACTGGCGGGGTTCGGTACCTCCAACAAGGTTAAGAACCACTGCTCTACAATGTCTAAATACTACTACTACAAGTGCTACCAATAAATAAATGAATAAATAAATAAATAAATAAAGAAATCAATCAATCAATCGACCCATGTTCTAAACTGCTACAACATAAACTAAAACATCTAATATAATATACTACTGCTGCTGATGATGATGATCTTGATGAAGCCATTTAGAGGTGGCTCTAAAAGGCACGACATGCTGTTAGTATATGTTTTAATAGTAGAAGTGGTAGCAATCGTGCCGTATTTTGTAGAAGTTGTAGTAGTTGTATTGGTTGTGTTGTGAAGGCGAATGTCACAATTGCCCACGAGATTCGTCAGCATACTTTCGATGGCAACCACGCCCACGTGTTTAGACCATTGTTTGAATCTGTTAACCCATTAAAATGTATAAGAGCTCTCTTAATTAAGACATTGTGACCGCGATATTTAAATTGGCACGTATTATATCCTATCCAGGTCCGGAGTGGCTGGGTTTCAGTCATATTGCATGATGAATGTTGCGGGCGATACCTAATTATAGGGATTATCCTCATTTACTTATCTATTCTATAGCGTTCATGTTCTCGTCCGATCGTCCATCCATTGTTCTACTCGCTGAGTGTGTTGTTATTGTTGTAGGAGATTTTGAGTGGTTTATTTGGGGATTTGGACAAGTAGAGCATCTTGTTGAAATCTGATGTTAGTCACAATACTGGCGAATAACGCTAAGGAAACTGGGCAGAAACTGATTAGATTAATTTTAATGACTGACTGCAATAATTATAGGCTAAATCAGGAAAATAACCAGAGGAGAATTACATTTCTATACATTTATTTTGACACGTGGAAGGGGAAAAAAGATACCATTCCAACTCAAAGCTCACCCTGCATGTTTCTCTCTCATGGATTTTTATACCCTTATTGTAAATTCCAGACTATTTTCACACCAGGTTGTTTCTGAAGGAAACATCTATTATCCTATTATCACCAAGATGCCAATGTCGGCGATGTGTGAAGAAGATATTTACATGACTATATGGGCTTAGCTCCTGCAGGACTTTATGGCTTTGTTGTCACCGTGTGCCCTGTGGGACACTGGTGCCATTTCCCAAAAAATAAAATAAAAAAAGAAAGAAAAAAAGGGAGTGGCTAAGAATTATCACCCGTTATTTCAAATAGTGCGCTAAAATATTCGCGATGGCAATGTTAAAGGATATCGGGATTTAATGAGGTATTACCATAAATTACTTACATGTTGTTACTTGTTGGAAAAAAGGGATTGGATCGATGCAGGTGAATTCATGAGGGGCTGCTGAAGTGTCTGCGTTCTCGCTTTGAAGTGCACTTATGCGCGGACGGCTCCTATTTGTCTACTGGCCGGGACCATCATTGTCGTCTTTTTCACAGTGGAGCGTTACTTGTTCGACAAATTTTTCAATCAAAGGACCCACCACCATATAAATAAAATCAGCGTGGAGGTTGGGGTACACCTTTAGTGGACCGCTTCATTCTTTGCGACTCTCATCTGGGACTCCAATAAACAGGAATTTGCACTCCGGTCATGGGAAGCTGCAAGACGCTTCTTATTGGGATGGTTCTCTACACGAGTTGGATTGTGCAGTCTGCATCAACTTGGTTTGTCATTTCTACCTTATCGTGGACCTACTTTAAACCTTGTGTTTGCTGGCATTCGAATTTGGATTAATTTTGATTATTCTTGGACTCTTCCTTTCATAGGACGGCGAATAATTTCCTCATGACTGGTCCTAAGGTAAACACACCACGCATCGATTTGTGCAATAAAAACTTTATTTCATGAGATAACTAATATAAATGATCACGCATTTGGCTGCATCTCTCAAGGCTTATCTTACCTACGCTAGTAGTGTGCAAGTGGGTGCGCAGAATGGAATACAAGAGTGCAAGCACCAGTTTGCATGGGACATATGGAACTGTCCACAGAGTATGCTTCAGCTGTCCTCACATAACGGCCATCGAAATGGTAAGAAATTGTTCTTAAATTTCTGCAAGTCAAACAAGCAATGGCAAACGGCACCGAGCACGCAGTACCGCCCACAAATTATAACGTCACCGATTCTGTCACTTTGCGCTTAGCTTATTGACATAATCAAAATTGAACACACCGACAATAAGTCACAAATAGAGCTAAACTTTCCCACCGGAAGAAATTAAAAAGCATTATAAGCACTCAATACACGGGACACGGTTGTATTTTACGCACACATTACGCACGGGGTACCATCCATATTTGCAAAGTCTAATTTTGGTTTGGATTTCTAGCAGCAACAAAAGAGACATCATTTGTCCATGCCATCAGTGCTGCAGGAGTGATGTATACACTCACCAAGAACTGCAGCATGGGAGACTTTGACAACTGCGGTTGTGATGATTCCAGAATAGGACAGACAGGTTTGGCACCATCAAACATATATATATATATATATATATATATATATATATATATATATATATATATATATATATATATATATATATATATATATATATATATATATATATATATATATATATTTTTTTTTTCATTTAATGGTGTAATACAAACTAATTTGTTTTTCCTGTTCAGGAGGCAGAGGGTGGATTTGGGGAGGCTGTAGCGATAACGTGGCCTTTGGAGAGAAGATCTCCAAACAGTTTGTGGATGACTTGGAAGATGGTCACGACTTTCGCGCTGCGGTTAACCTCCATAACAATGAGGCTGGGAGACTAGTGAGGCATTCAATTACAAACTCAGATTCTTGATGTTTGAATATTCTCTTTCTGGTTTATGATCATTCCGTCTTCTTGTAGGCGATCAAAGCTACGATGAAGCGAGCTTGCAAATGCCATGGAGTGTCTGGAAGCTGCAGCATTCAAACGTGTTGGATGCAACTGGCCGACTTCAGAGAGGTGGGCACCTACCTGAAAATTAAGCATTCCCAAGCCAAGAAGTTGGAAGTCGACAAGAAGCCTATGAGGGCTGGCAACAGCGCAGACAACAGGGGCACTATTATGCAGGCCTTCCGCAACATCCCACGGACGGAGCTCATTTTCTTTGAGGATTCCCCGGACTACTGCGTCAGGAACCAGAGCCTTGGCTACGATGGCACAGAGGGACGGGAATGCCTCAAGGGGGACAAAAGCTTACCGCTGTGGGAAAGAAAAAGCTGTCGCAGGCTGTGCTACGAATGCGGACTCCGGGTGGCAAAGAAGCACCATGAAGTTGTCAGCAGCTGTAATTGCAAATTCCATTGGTGCTGCACGGTTAAATGTGACAAATGCACGCAGGTGGTGACCAAATATTACTGTGCACGCAAGGGAAGTGCCAGAAAATCACACAACAAAGCAAAACGTAAACACCGTCCGCGTGGACATTAATGGGCAGCTTTGTGCTGCACGGAGTGCATTTTCATGACCTAATAATTTGCATGCTGCTAATTATGCAATTATGCTAATTGCACTTCATATAATAAACTGGATTTTAAATACCAATTACAGTACAAATAACTTCATACACCGCAATTGTGCTTGAGGATACCTGATCAAAATTGATTTCAAACTGTGATATTGTACATGAAATGTACTTAACAAAATATTTTTATATAAAATAAAGACGTCTGGTTTGTAACAAGCTGGTCTCACTTGCATCTTGGTGTCATGCAGCTTTGGAAGTTAAATAACTATCACCTCTAATACCAGCCATTGAAGTATGCATAGCCTATAGGCGTTTCCTAAATCCGTTATCCAATCAGCTTTTTGACTGCTTGGGGGTAAAGGCACAGAGGCCCAGCTTATTCCCTACTTAAATTGCGGAGCGCGGGTTCAAAATAAGTTTGCTGATCGCCAGTCGGTCAAAATGGTACACTTGCAGCGGCTTCTGCTATTTTTTCTATGCAGAATTTCTCCGGGACACACTTGGTAAGTGAATAAAAAAAAATTACCTTGTTTGTACTCTGAGAGCGGGACAATAATATTGTTACTTTTTTTTCAGGATTGCTGGTAACTTTTTGATGACGGGATCCAAGGTAAATGATAAATGAAACGTGAACGCTGAGGGGACACTTTAGCACAAATAATGAACACATGCCTTCTTCCTAGGCTTATCTTACTTATGCCAAAAGCGTCCAGGTTGGCACGCAGAGTGGCATCGAGGAGTGCAAACACCAGTTTACGTGGGACAGATGGAACTGTCCGGACAGCGCTGTCCAGCTAAAGGGATTGAGACGCGGTAAGTAACCTACGTGATTCTAAATGTGGAATCACATACAGTGATCCCTCGCTACTTCGCGTTTCGTTTATCGCGCCTTCAAGACATCGCGGATTTTTTTTTTCCCAAAAAAAAAAAAAAAAAAACACATTTAAAAGTCTAAATAAAACTTCTACATTGAGGAAACGTGTATAACCTTTAGGACAATGAAGTATTGCTCCAAATGTTCGCTTACATTCCTTAAGAAGCCCGTTTTCGCGTGTTAGCACGATCGCGAATCAATATCTTTCTGCTTCACGAATTTCACTTATCGCGGGTGATTTTTGGAACCAATTATGTGTGATAAACGAGGGATTACTTTAATGTATAGAAAGAGGAAATGCATACGCCCCCCCCCCCCCCCCCCCCCACACACACACACACACGAACACATTCAGCGTGCTTGAGCGTTAAACTGTACAATATGTTTATGTGGTATTCACTGAGAACTCGTCTTGAAAAAAATAAGTAATTTGAATACTTATGCACTTTTGTTCATTTGCAGCCACCAGGGAGACATCGTTTGTCCATGCTATCAGTGCTGCAGGAGTCATGTACATTCTGTCCAGGAACTGCAGTATGGGAGACCTTGACAACTGTGGCTGTGATGTCTCAAGGAATGGCAAAATCGGTAAGACCATATTAAAAAATGATATACACTATTCGACTGTTCTAATTAACTGCATCCCACTGGTTAAAAAGAAATACATGGCAAACCCCCTGTTCTTATGCTTTGTGTGTATATAGGCGGGCAAGGCTGGCTGTGGGGCGGCTGCAGTGATAACGTGGAGTTTGGAGAGAGGATTTCCAAGGAGTATGTGGATGCGCAAGAGACTGGTCAGGACTCAAGAGCTGTTGTCAACTTGCACAACAATGAAGCTGGACGTCTTGTAAGCATTAACACACCGAGACAGATTAGATAGTCCAAATACAATGACTGATAAACTGAAATTTCTCTCACATGTCTGATGGGACTATCACTGGAGCACAGGTATCAAACTCAAGGCCCGGGGGCCATATACAGCCCGCCACATCATTTTATGTGGCCCGCGAAGACAAATTATGCATCAAATTCATGTCATTACTAGACTTTTACTTTTATTTGCGCCACCCTAAAAAAGTACTGACTGACTGACTGACTGACTGACTGACTGACTGACTAATTTTTCCCTGTGGTCTAAAAAGGATGTAAAAAAACAGCAGAGCATAAACATAAAAAAACAATCATTGCAAGACAGTAATTAAATAAAAAATCGAGGGTAGCTTAAAAATTTGGATATTGACAATCTTGAATGTTAAATGTTAACATAAAAATGTGTACAAACTTTGTCAGTAAGATGCAGGAAACTAAAGAGAGAATTGATGATGTCAAGAAAATATTCTTGTTTGTGTTCCAACAGGCCGTGAAGGCGACCATGAAGCGCATCTGCAGATGTCACGGCATGTCTGAGAGCTGCAGCGTCCAAACGTGTTGGGCACAGTTGTCTGACTTCAGAGAAATTGGCGATTATTTAAAGGCCAAGCACAGTCAAGCCCAAAAACTGGACATCGACAAAAAGCGCAAAAGGGCGGGTAACAGCGCAGAGAGCCGCGGGGCCATCGCTGACGCATTTGGCAGTGTCCCCCAGACCGAACTCATCTACCTGGAGGATTCCCCAGATTACTGCAAGAGAAACATCACTCTAGGCCTGTATGGCACGGAGGGCCGGGAGTGCGTGCAGCATGGCGAGGGTCTGACACATTGGGAGAGGAGAAGCTGCCGCAGGCTGTGCCACGAGTGCGGCCTGAGTGTGGAGGAGAGGCGTGCAGAGGTGGTGACCAGTTGTAACTGTAAGTTCCACTGGTGCTGCAAGGTGAACTGTGACAACTGCTCGCAAGTCAAGGTGAAACACGTCTGCGCCAGGAGGGAAGCGACGGAAGGTCACGCCCTCGGACGCAGACGCCGTGGACCCAAATAAAACAAGCTCGTGTCACAATCTCCTAAATAAGGGCCAATATCTGAATTGCTATCATGTTTGCACTTTTGCATCTATTTATATGAACTTGTCATTGATATAAACAACCGACAGTGCTGCCTCAGTCTTTGAATAAATGTTTAAACATTAAGTATTGTGTTGTTGTTCTTTTTCCATGTCAAACTACGGAATATTGCTTTACTTGGGAACAAGCCGCAAGGGAAGCTGTGGGCATTAGAATAAGAATGGCGTGAATCCACTAAACAGAGGATTACAGGGATAACATGGTGCAAATGACACTTCTATCCTATCAAGGTGTTGATCCAGCAGTACTTTGAAGCCAACGTGTATTGAATTGATTCTCGGGCTTTGGGAAACAAATTAGTGAAGTATTTCCACCAGGCATCTGTCCTGATAATCAGAGAGGATGCCAAACTCACAACGCGCATTTAGAACATGCTAATGCAATACAATACATCAAAACTCAAAGAAGGCAGGACGTTTGATGGGCTGAATTTTTTTTTTATCACTTTTTCTTTGTAACGTATGCACAAAATATACTCACAGTTCCTCAACAAAAATGAAATCGTTTTGGTTACCTGCACCCACAGTCACTGATTGATTGCCTTCTATCTTCTTCGACCCTTTGGATCGAATAAGAATCTTCCACTCAGCTGGACATATCATAAATCTGCCAGTGTCTTAGATGAAAGATGGCCCCCTTCATCGGGGGTCCATTCTTGGGGCGGAGGGGGTAGGAGTCTTTTTAAACATTTTGGCATGGTTCAGGACCCAAAAAAGGATCGCTAGCAACCTTACATACAGCTTCTCAATTATCCATGTATTCGTCCATTTTCAACACCGCTTATCCTGTTCGGGGTCACGAAAGGTGCTGGAGTTAAAGCTTCACAATTAATAAGAAAGAAATGCGGCCTTCTGTTTCAGGCAAGGGAGGTCATAATAACAAAAGTCCCAAATATTGACTCTGAAAACATGAAACTTTTTAGCTGCTAATCCTTCCCATTTGCCCGTTTGCTCCTGGGGATGCCCCCTATTTCCCATGCTGTCCTGCTGTGCACTAATGAAGGCTTTGCCCCACTGGAGGTCCTCCCCGATCCACCCCTTATCTCTTCTCTCCCACTAGCTCTACATGATGACTTCCATATTGATGCCAAAAAAGACAATCTACTGACATGACGTTTGCTCCAAATGACTACGTCTGTTCTCATCAACCATTGTACCTTACTTGAGTCAAATAAGGTCAGACTGAACAACCTTTTCAATAGGGGAGTCTGTGAATGCACTTTTTTTCCCCACAGCGTGGTCAAACATATGTCCAAATTAAAGCAACACTTGCTCTATTATCATACAGTGTTCCATGTTGACCCCACGGTGGCAAGATCCAGCAGGGATACGTTTCAAAATCAGAACAGTAGAGTACAACAGTAGATGGGGGGCTGGGGGGTCATCACAAAGACCCCCAAGGAGGACTCATGTATACACTCAGACAGGCTTGAGGGTCTTGGGGGTGGATCACACCATTGATTGATCACCCCCCTCCCTCGCCACCCTCCTCTATCACCTACGTGTGAGATACAAAGAGACAAGTCTCGCTGTGCCGGGATACAAGATTTGATTTAGGCAATGCTGTGATTTAGAATAAAATGATAAGATCCGGTTTGTATGACAACAACACTAACAGTGAAGAGTCAGGGCAACTTTTAATAGTTCAAAATCACCAAACAAAAGGTCTGCAATGAGGAGATTTAGGTGGGCAATAAGCACAATTGTTATTTTTATGAAGATATGCTTGCATGTGGTCATCACTTTACATTACTGAATGTTTCACTGGTATACCAATTCATTGCAATAATTACGGCCCATAGAAGTAACAATAACAGGTGAGTGAAAAATTGACTTTGTTTATTCAATTGCTGCATGCACAAAACACAAACAATATGCTTCACAAAATTATATTAATTTGAACTTGATCGAAACCCAATCACTTTTAATCACTACTGAAGATGTAGTGATTTAAAAAAAAAAAAAAAAGGTGGACATTACCAACAATGACCAAAAGATGTCAGTGCAAGACTCTTGGCTGCAGTTCCAATTCTAAAGCAGATTTGATCATTTTCTTTTTTTCAACTGATTTGTTTATTATTCACATCCCAAGTTAGTGCAGTGTGACGACCATTTTAAAACACAATGTACCATGATATGGTTTCAGTTATTCTGTCCAAAATTATACCACACACCATGACTACTGACCTTTTCTCACTTTATTATACAGCCCTGTATCAAATGAGAAATGCATCCATTAGAACTGCTACAGAAAACTATCAAATGTAAACAGAAGTAGCCTGCATATTTTTGCACAAAATAGTATTGACATTAAATTATTGAAAAAATTGGAACTCTACTGTAATGTAATTTTTAGTATTGTGCAGATCTCGAAAGTCGCAATCAAAACATTTCCACTCGACGTTGACCCTCATGGGGTTGCACCTGTAAAGTAAGCTGAAAGGAACAAAGTCTGGCGCCCTTGAAAATAAGCGACTTCCAGCCTTGGAAAGCAACTGGAGGGCTGAGAGCAGAGAAGCCAGGTGATGGAGCGCAGAGTGTGTGCAAGATTGTGACTCCAACGCTTTTGAAACTGATTAAATTGTTACTGTTGCATTCAAATCAAACTGTTAAAATATGTTAAAACTTCCAGTTAACTTGTCATGGATGTATTCAAATCAAATTGCTATCAATTGTTACTATCAACTTCTATTTAACTTGTTGTTGCTGTATTCCAATCTTATGTTATAATATGTCAAATTTCTGTTTCCTTTGTTTCTTCCTTTTTCCTTGGTTATGGTGGTATAATAGATAGTACTGTAGATATGTAGATTGTGCGTCTGGCAGTGAAATCCTTGGTTGAAATGGGGACGGGACGAGATCAGCAGAATTGCTTCAACACACTTCTCTTTCCGACAAGTCATGTAAAACAAAATGTAAAATGTAGTTGTACTAAGTGTGTTGACTATGTACTTACTGAAAAAAAAAAAGGTTTTTACCCATCTAATCACATCAATCAATGTCCTCTGACGCTCTTATTACTCGCAGCTTGCTTCAGGCGACAAATGACAACACAACACTAGTTGAAAAGGTAAAAACACTATTTCACTGACATCTTTGTATGTCCTCATAACGCCCACCTCTAAGTTTCCTCACTAGCCATCAGTTGAAACCATCAATAACCACCAGAAAACAAAAAAGCACAAACTGATCATCATATCCTGTTTTCAATTTTTGTATTACTCTTGTCTCCATGTACCTCATTTGAAATTCTTCAAATATATTTCTTAATTTCGCACACATGAATAATATTTTTTAAATGGATGATTCCAGCATTGCCACATTGTCCATTTGAATTAACCCATCCAGGCTCTATGGAATTTAACTGCTTTATTGTCATCTATATATGCAGTTTTGTCTAACAATAATATTCCTTTCAAATGCACTGTATACCTCAAGGCACAGAAATTAACATGGAACCCGGCTTTCATAACAAATATATGGGAATTTACAAACATTGTGTACAAAGAATTCACAATGCAAATACTTTTGACAAGCTAAACCTATGAACTTTGAGAAAACTAACAGCAGATGGTGGTGTTGTCAAAAGAATACTCCAACAGAGACCAGTTTTTGTAAGTTACTACCTGGCTTGCCATCCTGTCAAATTGATGTCGTCCTTGCGGTGTCTTGGTTTTATAGTAGCTTCAGGGTTGGCCTTCCAACTGGTATGGAGAAAAAAAATCACACATGCGTGTCATCCTTTGCTTTCGCAGTCAAGTTACAGTACATATAAAAAAGATACATGTAAAATCTACAGTATGTAGGTTCAGATGTGTGTGTTTGTGCCTATGTGAGGCATTCTCACACCACGATGCTTCTCAAATTCATTACTCTGATCACTGCTATAAACCTCACCCAGTTTACAGGTTTAAGAGCAGTAACCAAGGCAACTTAACTCCCTGCTATCCCACCACAAAAGCAAAGAAAGGGAGGAAAACATGAAACCCAGATCAGGGAGAAAAACATTGTGGCCGTTCCTTCAATGAAAACTGAAAAGTGTGCATGCCATAGGCAATGTTTGATGGTTGTCGACGAGTGTAGCACTGAATTATTAGGTTAAAGTCAGATTTTTGTGGACACTAGTGATGTTAAGATTCCCCAGGGTAAAGGAGATGATTACCCATCACACGCATGTGCACGCGCGCGCACGCACGCACACATGCGCGCCACAAAGGTCTGCAGTGCCCTGCAGGATTGTGTCCTGCACCAACAACATGCATGTGTTTCTATATGCAAATTATATCCATACATGGGGGCTGTCCCAGAGAACCTTAAAAGAAAAACGTGTCTCCTTAGATCATTGCCATGTAAATAATGTTTTACAGTATGAAATACCTTTTGCAAAAAAAAACAAAAAACAAAAAACAGTGCATCTACTGCGCTAGTTGACTTGTCTGAGTTATTCGAAGATGACCTCTGCTGTCTTACGTTGTTACCCGGAAAAGCTTGCGGCGCCTGCTGAGGCGCCTCCAGGATTTTCAGGTGTCCCAACTTGTCAGGCTGGCCGACACAAACGATTAGATCGCATTGCCTGAGCCGGGTTTGTCCTGCAGGTGGAAAAAAAAAAGAGAAAAAAAAAAACAGTCTGAGTTTCTCAAGCTAAACAATCTTAGAAATAAACAACTTGAGTGTTGCACACGTTTAAAGATATTTATGCACAAACAGATACATATTTCCCGGAAAGTAAATAAAGGTTTTCCTGAAGAGTAATTGCAAAATACTTAGTGCTTATTGTATACTATACATTTCTCAAAATGTTTTGTTGTCATCCATTCAATTATTTTACAACACAATAATATATTGAAAACATGGATAAAGGATTATTTATTGGTCAGACACAAATTATTTGGCGAAGGTCATTATGGATTCACATCAAATAGAACATCATTCGCTTTAACAGAGTCCATAGAAGAAGTCACTAATTTATTGGAACAAAAACTATATACGATTGGAATATTCACTGGTATGAAAAAACATGATATTTTATATGGTATCAGAAAAGGTACAGTTTGTGAAGTTAGGTGATTTACACTCAACATGTTTGGACATGCTGATGTCTCTCAGGGGTCAGTACGAGGCCCCAAATTATTTACTCTCTTTATCAATGATTTATGTAAGACATCAAATGTGGTGATTTTTTTTATTTATTACAAATGATACTAAGAATTTTGCTATGGCAATAATTTACAACTCCTAAAGCATGACACTGACAGGATTTATTAAAGTAAAACAATGGTTTGATATAAAAAAAATTGGCATTAGACTCGAGTAAAAATAAAATGTTTTTGCGTGAACTGTAAAAATGACAGATCCTTTTGGATGGGGTGACTATTGACAGACTTAATGAAATCAAATTTTGGGGTGGTGATGGGTGAGAAAATTAATTGAAAATCACATCAAATATTTACAGATGTTACAGATACATCTAAAGATGGATAGCATTATTAAACAAAGCAAAACAGGTCGTTTTGGATTTTCTACTCTTCAATGGTTCTTCCATATATGTTATTGTGTTGAGGTTTGCAGAGATAATTACATCAATTCAATACATCCACTCATGATTTGGCAAAAGAAAGCAATCGGGATAACCAAGTTACAGGGATCACACCGAATCATTTTTCCGATCAAACGTCTTAAAAGTCAGAGACATTATAGAACTGCAAACAACAAAGAACTTAATTCAAAGCAAAAACATAATTTGCTACCAACAAATATTCAGAAGTTGTTCATTGAAAGAGAAGAGGACTATAAATTGAGAGGTAGATTTCGTTTCAAAATTAAGAGAGTAAGCACAAGAAGTTTTAGTCTTTTGGTGTGTGGTGTCAAACTGTGGTTGAGGGAAATAGGTTAAGGGAGGAGCACAAGGAATATTCAAACAAACCAATTCAAAAACTTTTTTTTTTACGAGATACAGGAATGAGGGTTATTGATTGCCAGCATTGTCGACCCCTAATGGGAACAGCCTAAAGAAGATTGTTTTTCTTTTTCCCTTTGCTTGTTTATGTTATGCTAGTGTATATCAGTTTCATATTGGAATAAACCAAACCAAACTAAATCGCTGATGTTATGTTTTAACTACGGGATGTTGTCGTTTTTTCTTTCGAACTAGCTTACCTTAAGTAGAATCTCACATTGCATTGTGGCCTATTGTAGAATCTGGGTCGGTTATATTGCACACGTTGTTGTTGCAAAGTAAATATAAACAGTCCTCGCGGCAGCCAGAAAGAAGACTAAGAAGAAAACGAAAAAGGCAGTGAAGAAGACCATAGATATACAACAGCAAGTGTTTGTGTTTGGCTGTGTTGATGATAACCCATTGTTTTCTTTTTGCGATTTTGACACAGATTGGTTTGTTAGGAATTAGACATGCAGCTAGGATATAAGCTACGTGTCATTTTATAAACATGTTTTTTTACAGACTATCACAGTAAAATCACTATGCATTCATGCCCCAAATAGCAGCCAGGTGTCCTTCCTGTATAGTACGTATGTGTGAATTTTAAGGTAAAAACAACTTTAAACTCTATGATCCTTCCCCATACACTGGCCTGCAGCATACAGGGTAAATTGCCTTCAAGGTAGGGTAAAGCAACCCCAACATTGACACTTGGTATGTGATAGAAATTTAAAAAAATTATACATCATTAAACATATTACTGATATTACTGGATAGACATTGCTAATGTGGCTGGAGAGTGTACATATAAATAATAGCAAGGAGCACAGGGTCCCTTTAATTTAACTGCATGTCCCTGTCAGTTTTTTTTTTCCCGTATTGAATGTAGAACGTTTGGGATTAACCAAATCTTGTGGCTTCTTTGATTGGAGCTGCTGAGGAAAAGACATTTTTACCGATGCCGCACTTTAATTTTATTACTGTATCTGTCCCCCTTGGCAGAGAACAAGTCACAACATCCTGCTTGATGGATAAGGCATTTGAGCAAACCTTCAGTTACTTCTGTCTAACCCACCAGCGGGTTACAATCTGACAGCTGTCATGTATAACAATGCAAGTCTGCACATCTGATGCCTCTGAGCGTGGCTAACTTGCATAGCAGTTGGACACCTGTAAGCCACATGTGGCTATCGCATTGCACATCGAGGGCAAACTGTTACGCCTTGTGATTTGCATACTTGACAAATAATCATCAGTGTCATCATCATTCTAATGACATAATTGATGTTTACTTGACATTATAATCACCCATACCTGCCAGTTGATCCATGCAGTCAGACAGCGACTGCAACTCTCTGAGGATATATTCCAGATCAATGTGGGTGGCTGACGAACTCTGCTCAGTGCTTGACCCTGTGTTATTCATCTGGGGGAAAAAAAAGGAAAAAATAACACAAGGAAATTACTTAAATGTTACATTTCACTTTGTAAAATTGTGTCTGAACGATTGATTATTGGCTGTCATAGATCAAAGGCAGACCATATTACACCTTGTGATTTGCATCTAGTCTGAACGTGTACTTTTATTGGAATTTTTAAACATATTTGAATGACAGTCTTACAATAAAGTACATACAGTATTAACAAGTGAGTGTGTAGACATGTCGGTTAGTATTAGGAAATATGAACAACACAGAGGATTGAAAAGTTCACATCCGAGTGTGTGGCGTGTCAGTGGGAGCTGGTTCCAGCAGCCGGCTCCCTCCCACTGCGTTGGAGCATTTGCGATGAGCCTCCTCGAGAAGCAGCATTGAACCCCAACATTCGGGGCTGGTCCGCAGAGCCGCCATCTCGTGGGCCATCAGAGTCAGATGCGCTACAGGTGGACAGAACTGTAGTTGACTTGCACTGTACTAGACTCAGACCGACAAAATGTCCCAGAGTTTAAGGATACTCCGTAAAAGTCCACACGTTTCGCACCAGATATGTTTTCCATGTATTCAATCATTCTTTCCAAATCCCCGTGGAGTTCCAACGGGTTTTCGACGCATGTTTGGGCCCCAGAAGGCAATGTAGAGTTGGCCATCTGCCGAACAAACCGACAAGTCCACAAATAGATCCTAACACAACGAGACATCGTTCAGCCATTTTAAATTACGACGCCGACGTCTATAGACGACATAAATGTATCATGCTAGGTTGCTAGGTCATTTTAGCTTCACCAATATCCACGCCTTTTGGACAATTTATTCGGAGAAACAGCCGAATTAAGTCCCAGATAGCAGGCTCAGAGTAAATATTGTTTAGTCAAATCAAATAAAAAGTCTCACAATTTACGTTAGGCGAGCTTTTAGGGTCAGTCAGTAGACCTCGGCAGTCGACAGCTATGACAATGGTGAACAGTCGCACGCTGAACTTTATTGAAATACACTTAAACCACGCCCACAATTAAATAACATTAATTTGATACACGCCCACAATTAAATTACATTAATTTGATAAAGAGTAAAAACAATTGAATAAAATACAATAATAAATAATGCATTTCTCCCCGGGGATAAAAAAAAGTATCTATCTATCTATCTATCTATCTATCTATCTATCTATCTATCTATCTATCTATCTATCTATCTATCTATCTATCTATCTATCTATCTATCTATCTATCTATCTATCTATCTATCTATCTATCTAAAAATATCACAAATGAAAATAAAACAATTGAAAATTACAATAAAAATTTTAATAGATGATAAAATGATGTTAATTCCAACCTTGTTCCAGATATATAATTGTGTCAGTTAAAACAGGTTGTCAATATGTGAAGCAATAAACATACAAATTGCGGAATGTTCCATTCACTTTGATAGCCAAAATCCATTTTGACAAGACATTTACTACATTTACTAATCTTTGTATAAAGAAAAGCAAATTTTATTTTTAGATGAATTTGCGCAATAAAATGAGAATAACTGAAATAACTGTTTAAGATTTAAGAAAATAGTCTTGAGCAAGGTTAAACAAAACGCCTGGAGCAATTGTACAATCCCAAGGAGAAAAAAAGGGCTACTCACCTAAGGAAAGAACCAATCAAATGAGAGTGGGGGCGTTTCCTGAGAAACAAATATAGCAGGTATGACAGGTGACATTTGAACATAGAGCAAGGGCAAAGCTGACAAGCAAAGAGAACAGACAACACCATTCGGATCAGATCACTACCTTCAAGAGCTTTAACAGAACTCGGAGAACGATTTTGATACAGACGCCAAGAAAACTGAAGGTTAAAGAGGCTCTCTTCAAGGTAAGAAGAAACACCGCCACGACAATGTCTGCGTTTGAGGCCCAGGAACAGTCTCCTCCACGTTGCGGCCCTCAGTTTCCGAGCCTTGGTCAGGAGCCCCCTGAACTCAGCATGTACAGTGACTGTTACTACCCTCCGCCATCCCTGCCAAGTCCTCAGCGCACCACACCGACCTCCTATGAGCTGGGTGACTTCAGCACCACGTCCCCAAACCCTTACCTTTGGTTCAACGGCCCCGGGCTCAACACACCATCGTACCTGACTTCCAACGGTCCACCCGGGAACCCGGGCCCTCCCTTCGTCCCACAGCACTATGGCATGCAGAGGCCTTACCTGGGCTCAGCTGGAGCAGGAGGCCCAGGAGGGGAGTTGAGCTGGTTCTCCCTCCCCTCACAAGAAGACTTGATGAAGCTCGTCAGGCCGCCTTATTCTTACTCGGCTCTCATCGCCATGGCTATCCACGGAGCACCCGACCGTCGGCTGACCCTGAGTCAGATATATCAGTATGTCGCAGACAACTTTCCTTTCTACAACAAGAGTAAAGCAGGATGGCAGAATTCCATCAGACACAACCTGTCGCTAAATGACTGCTTCAAAAAAGTACCAAGAGATGAAGACGATCCAGGTAATACTTTAAGAATAATATTTTTATTTCTTTTTCTCGTTTTTTTTTTTTTTTTTTTCATCGTACATCCTGTGTCGTTAACATTTTTGCCGGATGTCACTTAACAGGCAAGGGCAACTACTGGACACTCGATCCAAACTGTGAAAAGATGTTCGACAATGGAAACTTCCGCCGCAAAAGGAAGAGGAAGTCTGACTCCCTCTCTGGAGTCGACGGTAGTTCAGGAGCCGCAGAGTCAGGTGAAAGTGAGAGGGGCAGCCCCAAACACTCTGCCAACTCTTCCCTTAACATCTCCCAAACGCCAGAAAGAATTCCTTCGCCATCATCATCCAGTGCTGCACCTTGTCTGAGCAGCTTCCTGTCTGAGATGTCTGGAGTGTCCGGTGGATCACCCAATGATGTGGGAGGTGACGCATTGAGCAGACCCCTGCAAGTCAACCTCCCTATCGATGGGCCACACAGGCTTCCACAGGCTGCGAGTTTTAATAGCTACTCTCCAAACTCTGCTGGGCGAGAGTGGCTCCCACAGATGCAAGCGCCCCCTATGCTCTCCTCTTCACCCACCCACTCTTCACTAGGGTACACTAGTCCCATCCTCAGCCAGTACAGTGCGTCCTTCTATCCCCCGCTGGGCTCAACAGGAATCATCTATCAACGCGAGGGCACTGAAGTGTAATTTTACATTGAACTGATTGGTATAGACGAGACATTTCACAGAAAATAGTTTTGTTTTGCAGTAGACATTAGTTGTCACTTTAAGAGACTAACACACACACACACGCGCGCACACACACACACACTAAGCATGTTTGCGCTGACAGAGACAGTTGAGGTCACAAAAGCATGTGACAACAGATTTAAAAACCTTAGATTCCCACAGAAACATCAGAGTCAGCAGCAAAGAGCAGAAACTGTCTGAAACTACCAAATCAGCTTTTATCCCTATCAAAGCTTGTCTCTATCAGAGCTGAGTCATTCTTAACTGATCTGAGATCTGATCTGCTGACATCGGTCTGTTCCACTCTACTCTCTGTGATTCCCTGATGGTATCACACAAATACAACGTCCAGGCAGCAGTTTAGATGAGCGGTTAAATTACAGCTTTGTCTACATATTATATTCATGTGAACCATTACTGTTTTGTTTTGTTGTCTCCTAAATCTGATCTGATGATCTTCCGGAGTCATATATATGCTCTTTGTAAATATGTCTATGTGTCTTTTAATCTGAATCCTTTGTATAATTTGGTTGTTATTACACATGCTAATGTATTCTTAATGTAAGGTAAATGTTATGTTGTCCTTTTGATATGAATAAAATACTTTTGACAGTTGCATTTCTCACTTATTTATGTTGTGGAATAAATACATGAATAAAAGGAACAAGAACCAAATGTAGACTACAATACATATTAAGCACAACGTTTGTGCTCGGGAATATGATGACCAGCAGAGTGGAAGCAGCGGGTCGCTGAAACTTGATCTTTGTGTGATGAATTGTTTAACAGATTTGTAGAAATGATAAAAATTCCCATTCCCATGCTGTCCCGCCTCCCCCGACTAAACAACTAAACAGTCACAGTGACTCTGTATGGAATGCTGACTGGATACAGTTTGATTCAACTGCCACAAGTGTCAACGATGCTGACGTGGGAACTGACTGCTACACCATTTGACTGTTAGCAGTGTGGGTCATAATTGTTAATTGTAGTCTTTTTCTTCAACAATGAAATTGTAAGAAACAGATGAAAACACATATAGATTCAGAGAGGTTTTATTTTCATTAGATGCTATTGCTGTATTTGGAAACATTTAAAATAATCATATGAAATGACACTGGGTCAGATTTATCAGGATCATGACATAGAGAACACAATTTATATGCATGTCAAACTTCATTCATTGACTGTGGTCGAATCGCATGCACAGGTAGGGTACAGTACACTTTTGTTTGGCAGTCCTCAACATAAAAATATGCAGTAAACAACCGACTGATAAATTTCAGCCTGAGGCCTTTATTTACCCTGAAACACAGGCAGCATGACATCAATTTACACCAAACACAGAATGAAAAAGCAACAAAGAAGGGAAGATAGAGAGGAAGAGAAAAAGATCTGCAGAAACCAGAATTTACGGGATTGAGGTGAAAAAGGTGAAAAAGATCAGCATCATAAAATTGGCATATGTTCTGATTTCAGAGCAGGATATGAGTTCTGATTAAAATAAAGAGGATTAATGTAATTCTAATCATGCAAAATATAATGCTTCACTTGCAGACTTGGGGGAATACTTGAAAATTAAATACACACATATTTCCATCATCAATGCAAGTGGAAACAAACCTAAGTATAAAGCTACCTTGAGAACTGAAAAATGAATAATTTACAATTAAGAGAGCTTCTGTGCTTTTTTGTTTGACGGCATTGATCGTACTATGCAAAAGGTCATCGGCCGTAGTTGACAACTGATCACTCTGATTGGCTGTTAGCTAGTGAATCAGTGCGTGAGATAGAAGTACACTATGAGATAGTTCACAATAACGGCAAAAAAATGGCCTTATCTCGTAAACTAAGATCAGCAAAACATTTTAATTTCACTAAATTGTTCATGCTTGATATTAAATATGATGGGCATTGCTTTGGATATACGTATATGAATTTTATTTCTTGAAGCCCTGATTGTGGATGGTATATGCATGGCCCTTGCCACCCCTCATTGAGGTGTTGTGTCACCCTGGCCACTATGCCCTTGGCCAGAACACCCAGCTTGGTCTGCCAAATTTGCAAAAGCGGTAAACTCAACTTGCCCTGACATGAAAATTAAGATGCACCGGTTTTTACGCTGAGCGCATGTGAACTCGGTGCCAAGTTTCATTTGAATTCATTGAGTGAGGAAATTCCTGTTAACTAAATAATATGTAATTGGGCCCAAAACGTATAAAACTTACATTCAAATGACTAGGAACAAAACAAGCTGAGAAATGGTTCTTTGACATACTTGTTATACATTATGACGGAGGCACAGCCCAGGGAGCATCTAACACCCACACCTTCCTCGCCTTAGGCAGTGGAATTATTGCTCAATACAGTAAAGTGATTAAAATCTAATAAATCCTCTCCCCCACCTGCTGCCTGGCTCGTGGCAGTCTCACACACACCTGCCGAAGTAACGGAATTCACCCACACAATTGTTTTGTGTGTGATGTTTATATCATAAACTATGAGAGGAGCGATTATCTTTTTTGCTGCAGAGCAAGGGGAAACCATTTGAAGGATCTGCTTGCATTTTGGCAGCATTAAAAACCTATTTCGGTAGAGATTGTAAGATGAGACAGGTCGTGAGACTGTTCAAAATAAATGATTTCTTTGCTTCAAAATGATCTGAATTGAAATGCTAAATTTCCTGGTACCATGTTAACCCAAAACATACACCCATGCACCTCCTGTTTTTACTAAAACAGCCGTGCCCTATCAAGGCTGTTTAGTAAACGTCAGGGGAGAACGTCAAGCCTGGAGAAATGTGGTCATGCTCAGTGCTTCAGGAGTGGGCCCAGGATTTACCAGCTTACTGTTATGTGTAAACACGCAAACACACTCCAGACACACGTACGCAGGTGATGAAAGCACCAAATACCTTGCCCCGAGTCCACAAGTTTCGTGTCCTTTAAAGGTCAATGGAAAATGTAAATGTCCTAAACCATAGCTTGGATTCGAATCATGAAATTGCCCAAACCATTTTTTAATTAAAAAAAAAAAGCTCAGAGAAACTTTTCCCTACAGTAGCATTCTGAATAAAGTCTACTAAATAGAAAAAAATCCTTAAAACCTAACCAATCAGGTTAGTCTCCAAATATATTCCAGTTGAGCCAACTCCAAATATCTTTACCAGGCAATGCAGTATCCATCCCAGTCAGGTCTTGTAGAGTAAGGCTGTGAGTGTTCTCCCCTTTCTAAACATGGCTTATATACACCATTTGTGGAAAACATTAAGTTTAAAGACAAACAGGAGCAGAGAGAGAGGCTGTGTATATATGAATCATTGCTATTTCACCCTAAAATATTTTCCATGTCAACAGGCGGTAAACACGGTGATATGAAGAGGGCTTTGCAGAGAGGGAGGGAGAAGGAACAACACCACTAGTGGGAATCTCTCTGAGCTGAAGACTAGTACGGTATATTGCACACATCGTTTTCATTTGCAATTGAAATATATTTTTTAGTGCATCCCATCACAATTTTAGAGAGACCGTGAAATCCAACATAATAACTTCCTCTCTCTGGTGTAGTTGAAGTTCACCGTCCCTCTAAAGTTGTGATTAACATGCACCTGGAAGAAATGATATTCAGTTTCAAATTAACTTTTACATTTTGGGAGCTTACGGGAGGACCAGAGCATAAAAAGGAAGTGATAGAGAATTATTCATGTCAGGTAGCAGGGTGGTCTCATGTTTTGCCACACCTCAATGGGGATCAGTCCGAGAAATTAGGTTTGTGCAGCTTATCCCCCCCAAAGCATTGGTCATCGCCCAAAAGTATGAACAACCACGAAATCCCTGTCAAGTCCTCTACTTTATTCTTTTATGATTTGAACTTGAATTTTCACAGCAAGAAGACAGACAACATGAGCTGCTTTGGAAACAAACTTGCATATGATGACGTATGTTTGTTATAACAGTGAGGCACATAGGTCTGGGATAACTCTCTGCCAATGTGATGACAAACTTGTTTTTGGAGAGGCGCAAGTTGAGCCCAACTGTGCACAGTGGCACAAATGATATGATAATATATATGAAAAAATAAATATATTATCACCCTTTACAGAGATGTGTTTTTTGTTTCGTCACCATGAAATCTGTGAATGTGCCTCACGATACTGTACATCCACTGGTACAAAACTGCACACCAGCCAGTGCAATGGTACTCAAAGGAATTAAACAGTCTGCAGGCCCACCATATAGATTGTTGCAGAACTACTGACATGTATACAAGCAGAAAAGCTGTTTGTGCCGAATCTTAGCTCCATTTCCTCTACTGTCCAGTGCTGTCAGGGACAGCGAGGTGGTCTTTGCTGGTCTGTTAGAAGCGCTTACCTATATGTATAAGCAATATTATAGGCTAACATTTGTCGAATGAAATTGCATTACAATAGTCCTCTCAACATCACAGGGGTTACATTCCAGACCACCCCCACAACAGGTAAGGAACATTTTTATGGAATTAATGTACATGATTGAACCTGCCAAGGATGAACTCCAGCTGTGGGTAACGTCTTTTAAACATACATCATCTCAGAGTAAGTTGTCTGCTACCATCTGGTCAAGAATGCAATTACCGTAATTCCCGGACTATAAGCCGCTACTTTTTGCACAAGCTTTGAATACTGCTGCTTGTAGTCCGGTGTGGCGTATCTATGGATTTTTCATGATTTTTGTGATGACTACACTACACTTATACACTCGTAAATAGGCTGTGGACCACTGTTGTGCGGCACCGCTTTGCTGGGCGGAGGAATATATGACCAGACACACGGTCTCTGGGGAGAAGAGTGGTATGTTGATCTCATGTCTGTCTACCAGGCAAATAGTGTTGTATAATTGACACAAAGAAGAGACAGAACGAGATCAAGACGGACATTACTGAAGAAAGGAAGCTTTTATACACAAACCCTCATTATGGGGGACAAAAGAAATGCATATGATGCCGCTTTTAAGTTAAAAGCAGTCGATTTGGCTCTTAACGAAGGAACGAGAGCTGCTCATGCGCTGCAGAGGTTTCCTCCGGTCACTGGGCTATTGTTGATGACATCTTGTTGCATTACCCTTTTCTTTCTTTATTTCCCGATCACATCTACTCTGGAGCTGTACGTTTAGCTCACTAGTTAAATGTAACTTAGCGAATGAACATTTATACATATTTGTATGTTTGCAGAGCTCCACCATCTTTCTCAATAAAGCTTATGTTAATAAAATGTATGGGTCCCCAAAGAACCAACCATGCCTGACAATTATTCCTTGTGTATATTCTCTCTCTCGAATGGTAATTAAACATTAAAACACCTGCGGCTTATAGTATGTTGCGGATTATATATGAAAAAAAAACCAAGATTTTCCCTTAAATTTAGCTGGTGCGGCTTATAAACAGGTGCGTCTTATAGTCCGGAAATTATGGTACATCCTGAACAGATGATCATCAGAGCAACATAAAGCATTATTTAATATACCGGATAAAATACACAAAAATAGCAAACCCAAACCTGTAATGGAGGGGGATTTACTGTCATTTATTACCAACAGTCTGTTTTTGCTATGTCTTTGCATTTCTCTAAGCTGCACTGCTTCCAGTTGGCGTAGGCCTATGTTGATGTTGGATGTTGTCAGTTTTATTTTTTGTCTAATCAAAGTTTAGCGGGCTCAGTTCAGCCTGTTCAATCTGCTTAGGGCCAGATTTCAGATTTACCTCAGGGCTGTCATGAAGCCTTCAACGTGCTACCTTTTACATCATTACTAGTGCCTGAATGTTATACCACTGATAAATTACCTGACACCTGCTACAGGGAAAAGAAAACACTGTAAAAAACTGTAAGCAGCACAATTCCTAACTTGGAAGTGGAACACTCTTTCATGAATAATGGCCCTAATTAAATAATTTCTAGCAATTGATTTTGTTTTCAAGAGATTGATTTTTACGTTCATTTCACTGCTTCCTAGATAACTAAATGAAAAACCCTTGAACGATATCGATTCATTACACATGCTGGCTTTATAGCGAGCTATCCTTTTTTCCAAACAACTGCTATAATAAATTGAAAGTACCTCGAGTTATATCACCACTGTGAATCACTGCACGAAGAAATAGCATAATTTGTGTCATGTAAGAGGAAACTGCTTCTTTGGAATTGAGTCGACTATGTCATTTTTTAATATGGACATGAGATGTCAGTGCATATGCACTGAGAGATCTGTCTATTTGTTCCCCTCAGTTGACATGATCCAACATCATTAACATTTTGAACTATAAGCATCAATTAGATAGCACAGCACCATAGCCCTATCTGCTTTTTCATTATGGCACCATAGCCGTACAAAAGAGTCTTATCTGCTTTTTCATTACTTCACAAATCTCTGCGGGTCAGAGCGCAAATCGATGGTAAATTAATTTCACGGGGTAGTAGCATTGAAGTGAAGTGGGGGTTTTACACACGGCTGACCAATCAATCTGTAGTAGTCTGTGGTCTTATTCATGTAGGATAATGTCATTCAATTTTACTTATTGCATGATTACTCCAAAAATATTTAAGACAATTATTGTATATTTTACCATTATGGTCCAAATGTCATTTATATGTTGTTAAGAGTATGGAGTTTGTTCAAGTTGAACTGATTAAATTTTCCAGCATAATGATCAAACTACATTCAATGTTATTATCATCGTGCCCTTTTTATTTTCAGTAAACGTAAATGCATGTATGTATGCATGTGAATTTATTACTACCCAGACAGACGGATATATCCGGATCTGAAAGGTTGCTACTTTTAAGAGATGTCAGTTCTTACTACTCTCTGATTTCCCAGTCGAGGAGGAATCTGAATGATTTATTACGTATTACTATGCAAATTGATGTGCCTGGTGCAGTTGCCGTTTAACTCCATATAAATGAAATGCAAAACTAAAAAAGTGTGCCAGCTGTTGGATCTTAGGACCACAATGGGAAATGATGTCAAATCAGACATTCATGGCAACATTTAGGTTGAGGTAATGATTTCATTTCACTGTGTCACATCAAATGGTTGATGCACATGATTTTTTTTTCTTATGGGCTAAAATGCAACATAATTTAAGTAAATGGTGTAGCCTGCCTGCTAACTAAAGTATGGATAAGCCGTACAGAAAATGGATGGATGGATGGATGACCACTTACACTCAGTATAATTTGATGAAACAGGAGCCCCTGCTGCCTCAAAATGTAATTACAAGCGTCAGAACCACAGTGATCAGAAATTAGAAGAACAAAGTTAACCTCCAGTCACATTTGGATGTATGTAACTTATTGCTCTAGAACAGGGGTGTCAGAATCTGGCCCACGGGCCAAATTCGGCACGCAGTTTAATTATAAAGACAAATTGTGCATCAATTTTGTGTCAATACTAAGTAAGTTGTCTTCACACTTAAAAAATAGAGATGTGTCAAGGTTCGGATGGAGCAGGGCGACCAAATGCAGCTTGGATTCAGCAAAACAAACGAATAGACTCGGCAAACTGACATGACTTAACGACATAACAAAAGGACTAACCGACAGGGACGTGACACAAAGGACATGAAGACATTAAACGACAACAGGAACCAAAAAGACATCAAGACAACAACAACACACAATGGCCCAAAGGGGCGGGAGGGTCAGACAGGACTTATTATATACACGGCAGGTAACAAGAGGTAGGTGAGAATAATCAAACTAATCATGGGCACACAGGAGGGGAGGGGCGAGCACACAGACTGAAACCATGACAACAGACACATAGTGGAATGGCTGGGGATAAGACGTGACAAGATGTTTCTAGCAATTTTTATTACCATTCATCTTTTTGAAAATTAGAAAAGTTCTTACTACGCTCTGATTTCAAAACTAGTTATTCATCAGTTTGTTGTGTAGCTTATACTGTATAAAATATGAGACATTCATACCTCTATTTGGGTCGACAGCCATAATGGCCCTCTAAAGTAAATTATGACCACAATGTGGCCCGTGACAACAATGAGTGTGACACCCCTACTAAACCCTTGTACCAATTCAAGATTCAAGATTCAAGAAGTTTATTGGCCATGTTAGGGCATGCCAAACAAGGAATTTGACTCCGGTAGATCTCAGCCTCTGTTCAACATTTAGGTGACTAACAACATTCGGAACATGTGTGAAAAGATTCAAGAGTTTTTATTCGCCATGTTTGAGCGTGCCAAACAAGGAATTTGACTTAGGTAAATCACAGCCTCTGTTTAACAAAATTGACAATTATTCTCAAACAACCCCTGATCTTAAACTCAGTGCAAATTATTAGATGCAGTAACATATGGTGGGAATCTGGAATTCACTAAGGGCACCATTATTTTCACTGGTCATTAGACCCACAACATTATCTTCAAGACTTTGACAGCTGTTAGTAATACGTACACTGTACAGTGTACCATAATGTGTTTTGGCCGTTTTGTATTGACAGCTCAATTGCCCACCATAGTATTTGTATTCACTTGCTTGTACAAGTAGGATTGGATGTGAGCGTTGACATTGATCCATCATGTATTGGTGATCAGTCTCCGCTATGGGGTAACACAATTTTTGCCTTAAGTTCACTCAGAAAGGCTGAAAAGGGACAGGCTGACTGCCAGTGGTAGGAGTACAATAATCTCCCTCCCAAGAACTAACTCCCACTCAAAGTGCTAAAGTAACTAAATGGTTAAGCAAAATACTTTGAGTCTGACCTGTTTGCTAAACATGTACATTCAGTGTATCAGGGGTCACCTGCAGGTAGTGGTTATTCTTGAAATTCACACTACGATTACTTCAACTCCAACATACTGTAAAACGTGTGTGTAATTTCAAACTGGCTTCCCTTTGCATTAGTACTCATGAAGCTTCTCTCAGGTTCAAAAAAGTTGGTGACCCCTAAAGCGTCTCATCAATAACCTAAAAGGAAAAAAAAATCTGAGACAATGAGATGTCCCGGATTTTTGTAAGTGTTGTGCGAAACGTGTATTTCAGTTTAATTGTTGCGTGCCTACGTCCGTAAACTTGTGCACATCCTTATTGGCTCTAGAAAAATGACGAGGGTGCTACAGGAGGTGATGATGGGCCACTTAAGAAAAAATATAAATGCTCGACATGTTTTAACAATGACTGGTTAAAACAGGAAAAATGCGCTATGTGGCTAAGACCATGCCCAGGCGATCCATTTTATGCTAGCTGCTTCCTGTGCCTAGAGAAAAGTATTCTAATATATGAAGGTAAAACCGCATTAGATAATCACACCAAGTCCAAAAAACATAAAAATCGAACCCAGCCAAGAGCAGCAAGCAGCAGAGGCACAGGCAAGCACAAGCAAACCACCCACCACACTCTAAGCAATCAGGTAAGCAGTTTGACATTACACTTTACATTACTACATTTGGTTATTCTTATAGACTGTGAAAAATCACATTAATGTTTTTATTCCACATAAGCAGACGGAACCTAATTATTTATTCCCCTCTTTTTCCCCCAATGGTGCCCCCAGGTGTCCACAACAAAAAAAAACTTGAAAATAAACCAAAATATTAAAGGCCTGCTATTAAATTAGCAATTAACTAAACAAGTAACTAGTAAGTGTCATTTTTATTCATTAGAGCTATACAATTGCAGGGTAGAAGGGTGATTTTTATCTTGAGCTAGATGTGCGAAGGGTGCCATTGCTTACAAACGAAAAGGTCGATTCAATGGTCAAAATTTACAGAATTTTTGTCAGAAACAGGTGCCAACCCTTCAATAAGCCTATCAGACAATATATACCCCTTGGCTGTTAATGAGCAAAACGAGGCTTTATTTCTGTAAAGAAGGAACCATGTGCACGTGGAGATGGGTGATGCATCGCACAAGAAATATGCATCATGCACACAGATGTGGGAGTAAGCGAAGGAATGTTAATTAGTTGAGGTGTTCATCTAGTCACCATGACCTACAACATGAGACAAGCACCAGAAGCTCGAGAATAGCATTGAAGCACCAGAGACTTGACAGTAACATTATGACTTGTATCATCTGTTATCCAGAAATTGGCAATTTAACTAAAACTGCCTCAAATCTTGTTACCCATCAAAGTAGCAACTGTGTACTTTAATTACTCTGACTGCAGTGCCAGGAAGACTGGTTGGCACAATCGTCTAGAGCTGCAACGTCCCACTGGGCTTTTCATCAATTCCCGAGCTAACTGCTGGATACAAATTGGTGTTGTAAGTACTGAAAAGCAGGAAAGATACCAAATGTAAATGTGCATATGTGTGGGTGGAGGAGTCTCGGCATCGAGTCTGGAATTTGCTGCGGGAAAAATCCCTCGACAGTTATCATGAGTCCAGCAGATCTCTTTTGACAGACCCCCTCATGCAGACACATTCAAAAGAGGGCCAAATTCTTCCTTGAGGACACTTTGTGAGCAAATTTGCTTCACCTTGTGCCTTAACATTGAGTCTACATAAGAGAGCGCGATTAAAAAACTATGTTACATTGTAGTTTCCAGTCGTTGATGAAGCCATGTTTAACATCATTAACATCTTTATTGGCAATTTCATCTTTATTGTCAATTTTTTCTTCTTCTCGAGAGACGATAAGCTACGGCTAAAGAAATTGTAAGGTATGAATGTGAAAGATTATTATTATTTTTTTATTGTGCTTTTTTGCAACAAATCAAACCTGAGTAGGTATTTTACCAAAACGACACAAAACATTTGAAGTTTTTGAACTGGTGGAAGCAAGTGAGGAAAAGTCTTAGGAAACCACTGAAAAAAAAATTAGCACACGATTATTTTGCTTATAATTTATTTTTTTCTCCAGTGTGTCCCTAAGGCTCTCTGCATGGATTTGAAAAAACATTCGAATGTTTGTACCAGGATGTCTCCTAAATATACATCATTCACATGGCAATGTTTGTTCAAAAGAAATTTTCACTATATCTTTTTTTTCCACTGACTATATGTAGGATAAAAGACAATTGATATGACCATAATAAACTTTAAATAAATAATTTACATAACAACAGGTTTTTGGTCACACTCCTCACTTTTTTTTTTTTTTTTTTTTTAGCAACAACTGTTAGAATTCTCAAATACAATAGAATTGTCAGTTATGGTACCACTGGTCATTAGTTTTCTCCCTAGTAGAATGACATCGTAACATATTCTCTGTTCTCACTTCCATCCTATGGAATGAATGAACTGCTCTAGACAATAACCACTCTTGACACTCTGCTCATCTGAATTTCAAGCAGAGAGGAGAAAGTGACACAACTAGTCCTGGCTAGAGGCGGGTGGAGAAGAGATGGTGAAACAATGCGTCAGAAAACCGATTTTATGAAAAATCTGATAGAGGTCAAAGAGGAGGTAAAGCAGATCCATGGATAATAAACTTGTGTCACTGACTTTTTTGCCTGTTAGTTACCAGGGTTATGGCTGATTCGACACTGTGCAGGATCCCGCAGGAGCCACCTGGCCAGTTGATAGATTCACACTTCAGCAGCTTGATATAAGCAGACTGGAACAGTGTGAGTCTGGGATGAACACTGCACTCACTTTGATTAGATGCGAATGCTGAAACTGCTCCATGAGATGTGAGTTGAATGTGAACCTGTGGACCATTAACATGAATGGAAAAAACAGGGTGAAAAACAACTCGCTTCTTTATCCATGCTGTGATTTTAACGAGACACTAAATGAGCACATTTAAACTACGGACTGTTATGACATTTGTCATCATTCAGGGGGTGAGGCTAATTTCTGTTCTGATTAACTCCAGCTCACAGTGGGTAGGCTAATTTATCAACTTTGAAAAGAGTTCTGACAAACTAGTAGAAAGAGGAACAGAAGTTGAGGCAAGTTAAGTACTAAAATGGAAAGGAAAGTGCAAGCTGTTCCAGTAAAGCTATCTCTCCAGTAGAGTTTATCTTTCTACTTCCATGCTGCATCAACCTGCTGCTGACTGGTCCCAACAGCCATCCAGTTGCAAACACACTTACCGAATTTCATCAGGTAGCTTTGCTCATGGAACTATCACAATACACAATGCTGACTGAACTATTGATGGAGTGTCACATCCAATCCCCCTGAACCTTTGAATCCTAAGTGGTTGGCTCAAAGTCAAAGCAACAATCTCACACCTATAAGCTTTAAGAAGCGGAAAATAGAATTTCTGTTATCAAAAGTAAAGTTTTCCATTTACTTGAATTGTAGACATTTACGTCCAACACGAGGCTTTCCGGGCTGTTCTCGTAACAGGAGCTGTCACACACAAGGCTCATGTGAACAGGTAGGTGATGCGTAGGCTCCTTTGGGGAGAGGCCAGAGGAACACTCTAAATCTAGATGTCATCTGCCGTAGGGTTAAACCCATTGACATGTATTTAAATGAACAATATTTCAAAGAGACAGACTCATTGACATGGCAGCTGTGTAAATAAACAGTAAATCCGTGTACCGTAATGTTTGGTCTATAAACCACAACTTTTAGGGCCCCCAGGTTCACCCCTGTAGCTTAAACAATTTATTTGTTGTGCATGTTTTCCTGCAGCACTAGGAGTACTTTTGCAATCCTTAATGCTTACATTAATCATCATTGATGGGCTAACATAACAGAAGTTAGTAGTAATAACTTATATATATATATATATATATATATATATATATATATATATATATATATATATATATATATATATATATATATATATATATGGAAGACATTTTGAAATGATTGATGTCTATTACTTATACACCACATTCAAATATGGGTGTGTAGACTTTATATATCCACTGTTAACCGATCTTCACACTATCTGGCTTCTGAGACCTGTTGATTAGGTACACAAAATGATACTACTTTGGATGTGAGAGTGCAGAAATATTGGGAAATTTAATCACACAGTTTGTTTAATTATTCCTGAATGTGTTTACGAGAGCAATTTGTTAAATGATTGATATGAAGGATTAGAATTGGCATTAACATTTTTCAATTTAATATTTTCATGCATTTTTTTACTTTTTCTGGTTCTTGATGCCAATAATTAATTCGTGTACTATCTGGAATGAAATGCAAGTTAAACAGTTTTGAATCTCTAAATATTTATTTGCTGTGACATATTCCTTGGCGAGGTTGCCATCATTTGTCATGCAACTTAACAAACACTTTAAAAGCAAGTCATAGAAATGAGAAGTGAAAGGAGGTAGTACTGAGGTTGTATAGAGCAACAGTAAAAGAAGAATGTTACTGTTGTTAACCAGACAGATTGTAGGGGGGGGAAATCACCAAGGAACTGCAACTGGTTAAAGATTGATAAAATAAAGCTTTAAATGTCGAAGGCCAGCAAACCTACTGACATGACATGCTGTGTTACAGTTTTATCTTGTTCAATAAAAAACATAAACAACTCAGTGTAAAGAACAAGGCTATACTACATTAAATCATACCTTACATGTTGCTTATGGACATGGTAGCCGTCACAATCACTTAAGAGAACGTCATTCCCGTTTCTTTAATGTGCACTCCAATGACATTTGCATTTGTCACATGACAGCAAATTACTGGGCCAGTGCGTGGGCTGTAATGTTTCCATTCACTGTTGCTAATGCAAAGACCAGGGCAGTAATATGTGAAACACGGTGACCTCATCATTGCTAATTCATCCTCGAGACACACATACATACACCAAGAGAAAGAGACTGAGAAATAGAGGGATAAGAAAATATTCAAAGATGGGAAATGGACCAAATTATCCAGACAGAGTGTGAATTTGACGGTGCAAATTGTATAGTATAAAAAATATATAGTTTGTGTATATAACATTTGTGTAAAACGTGCTGCAGTTTTGGGCATTTTTTTTCTTTTCTCATTCATATTTTGTTGCATTCAATGTTCAGAGTTTCAATAACTTAAACTCTCTTGGAAAATGCTTGATTTCATTCTCCACTTTCCGTCATTTAGCAGGTAAGATCCTAGATTGTAGCATTTGTCATCAATTTTTACGGGGTAAATGGTTGCACTTTCAACTGCAGTTATACACCACTAGACAAATAAGCAGTGCATTAAGATACACTTCAGACACACATTCAGGGCTCTATTTTTGCAGGCAGGGCCTGTGCACTCGGGCGTAAAAACTGACACATCCTGATTCCCGTGCAGTTGCACACCTCTTTTAGTATTTTGTTATTTCGCAGACTGCACCTTGTTGGACATTCCGGCATTTCTTTGACACCTGACATTTTTGTGGCTGAACGAGAACTACATTTTATGCCTGCGAAAAGCAGGACAAAGTCTAGCATGATTTGGGTGGATTTTATCAAACTGCAAGCAGACAGATTTTGTACACCAAGCTTATGTGTGATGAATGTGAATGTACTGTATTTCATTCATAAATATAACAAATGCATACACCAAACCCTCTGGATCATTGTAGAAATCAATTCACTGGACACATTATTAATATTATCATCTTTAAGATGTTTTTAAAATTGCCCACAGGCGGTGGCATAGCTATGGGCTGACACAATCTCTGCCCATTTCACAGTGGTGATCAGTGACCACTCTGACCAACTTGACCTCATCCGAAAGTGGCGATCATCTTGCATTTTCTTCTAAACATGCTTTGCGCATGTCAATCTCCTGTCTAGTGATGTAAACTATGCACCTGTTCTGCGCTAAATTTAGAGGGAATGAGATGAGCCACTACCACAGGGTGGGAAGCAAATTGCTTGTGTTCACACCCACTACAACGCAAATGCTCGTTTGCGTTTACGTGCATCTGGGAAAATACCAGAAGGAAAAAACAGAAACAAAAAAAAAACGCTCCACCCATGCGCACAGTTACAGTGTGCTTTGCACTGCATTTAACTGTGCTGGGCATGACATAACGTCCTCATTATAAGTGCAGTCTCTCCTTTTATATGCAAGTTAAAGTCTGACTGCACTTGATTATCGATTCAGGTCTATTCGCCTTGGCATCATTTCAATTGCGCCTGGATGTTCAGTTTTGACTGCATCTCTTATTAGAGAAGGGGTCTATTTCATTAATACAGGTCTAAAAATATTAAATTATGGCACTAAGGGATATACATCCATCAAATGAGGGAATCGGGTCAGAACAAGAAAAGCACAAATCAGATTAAGATGAGGAAAATATGAGCTAACAACTGAGCTGATGAAACACTCTTGACAAAGATGCCAAAGTGAGAAAATAAAATCAGATGAAATATACTAGCAGGCGCACACAAACGGTGACTTATCTACCTACTTGACGTCTCTGCTCAGACAATAATTTCTCAAACTTCGTAAATATACAGTATTCCTCTCTCACATTATTGTCAGGCAAATGAGCGCTCCTCATGATTCACACAGTTTATGTACTCATCCCAAAGAAATGTACTCTTTTCTTGGCACAAGTACACAGACTCTGCTAAAATAAAGCAGCAATTTAGGAGCATTGTCTAAAAATAAACAACCTTGCGACAGCTTTTTTGATGCACCAAATAACCACTAACATCTTACTCTTAATAATAATAATAATGATAAAAATATTGACTCCGGCGATGGATGAAGGTTGTGGAAACAATGAAGCATTGACTAACACTCAGTCCAATGTGAAAACATTCTTACACAAACTGACTCCATGGTCTGAGCCATTGGAGAACAAGGAATTCATCGAGAGGTGCAAATGTATGGCATGATCATCACAGTATAGGTAGATTGATAGATAGATGGATAGATGAATCGATAGGTAGGTAGGTAGGTAGGTAGGTAGGTAGGTAGGTAGGTAGGTAGGTAGGTAGGTAGGTAGGTAGGTAGGTAGGTAGGTAGATCTCAATCTGCGGGGGTAGAAAACAGCAACATTGGATGCACTAACAAAGTTGCCATATGGCCGGGGGTAAAAAAACAATATTGTCTACTAACGTGGCAAAGAGTGAGTTGACGACGACATGATGAAAAAAAACGATCAGACTTCAACATGAGTTCCACAACCCACCTAGCTTTGAATGAGACACATTTTCTGGTGAGGAAGATTGCTGTGCATAAAAGACTAGTGTTGTGAGCACTTCAATGAAAATGCTAAAAGGGAAGCATTCACATGAAGACAATGATGGAAAGGAACAGATTTAGAGTTGAGGCATGCTTGAGGGGATGAGATGTGATCAGAAGTCCAAGAGGAGGTGGTTGTCAGGGTGCAGAGGACCAGAAGAATGTGTGAGGATGAGAATGAGAGGGAACTGTCAAAGGGATTAAAGGACATGTTGTATTTGTACTTCAGCTTCATGCTCATTTGAGAGTGGAGTTGAGCGAGGCAGGAGCGAAGGGGACACGGTACAAAAGAGGGAGGGGTGAGGAGGAAGGTGGGGGCTCAACAACTGCTCTGCTGGGAGATGACGGCAGCTGTGCAGAGATGCAGGGAGATGCGCACACAGTCAAACAAGCAACATCACCAGCACACCAGGACCAAATGAGCGCTTCATTGGTGGATTGACACTTGGATGCAATCATAACCAACAGACACAAATCTCTTTTACTGGCCAGGGTACAGGCCAAAACTGGAAAAGGAAACAAAGAAAGGAGAGCAAAAGAAGAACAGGTGGACAAAGAAATCCTGAAGATCTTTGGTGCTGCACGGAGAAAGGTAAGAAAAAGAGAGAAAAGAAGAACAAATGTCAAAATTACAACTCTTGCCATAATGTAAAAACATTATAATGCAAAGTGGATATCCACAGACAGGGCTGTTTTATGTATTTGAGTTAGTAAAGATTAAGGGAAGCAACACAAAGAAACAAAGACTGAAATGGAAAGCTTAACAAAATTCATGAAAACAGTAAAATTAAAATGTGATTACGAATTTATCATACACTACCTGACTGCAGAGAAACAAATTGCACCTACGTAATATGTCTTAACGCTCATAACAGCCATTAGCAAGGGAAATCATTCTTGCCATAAACATAATTTAGAATGACACCTCTGCCTGAATAATACATAGCTAGAACAGCTTTGCCTTCGGTAACAAGACCACGTCTTTGGGAATTGCTGGAAACCAAAACCAGTCCTATTTTGCATGTGATGAAGAGGGAGAAAAAAAGTCAATTAGTGACAGGGAGATTCATTTAGAGGGCAGAGGTAAGAGGGAGTAAGTTGCAACACTGGTACATTCTTGATGATTTCGATGTAGAATTAGTTATCGGGTTAGCTTTGTGAATAAAACATGAGGCAATGGTGCCATAAATCAGCAGGTGACACTTTCCCTGTCACATGCAGCTCGCTAACAGGAAAACGAAACAACCATTTAAAATTCATGCCGCTTCGCCGGCTTTATGTGTTACTTACACACGAAGGACTAGTTCTGGAGCAGTTGTGGGAGTAGAGCAGTGTAGGTTTTCCACATATTAAAAGGACAGACAAAATGTAGTGTTGCGTGATCAAATGATTAAATTGGCTGATGCATCACATCCCTTTAAAAAATCCCAAATTCAATATGCATGCTGGTCAGTTTGTTAAGTCCCCGAAATCCATTCCAGGGTCCAACTCCCAACTATTCTAAATTTTTTTTTTTTTTTTTTCATGTAATTGTAATTTGTTTAACTTCCTAGACTGTTAGTATAAAAAAAATCGGTCTTATTATAGTTAAAAAAAAAAAGGTAAAGCAGGTTTAAATACTAATAATTATAATGTGATTTGATCAATGAGAGTCAAGCCACAATTAAACAAAAACTAATTTGTAATTATTTTGAACATTGATTTTAAATGTAAATGTCTCTCATGCTAAAACAGCCACGCTTTACATCCTGCTTTTAAAAAGTTATTGATGATTTCAAATTTGGAAGTTCATAATAAAGGTAATTTTTATTGAGCAAATAGTAGTTGCCCACTAAAATATGCTTCTTGCAGAGCGGTAAAGACCAAAGTGCATAACGATAAAAAATTACAAAGCCTCATCCAAACTGCACCAATTTCATGTGTTGCCTTTCAATCTCAGCAGATACAAGTGCACAAATTAGTCCCTCTTGAAATCAATGATTCCGTGATCACGGAATTTACCGTACATTTAAAAGCTCTCGGCGGTGATCAAAGCAGTCCGCGGAAATTTTGGCAAGCTGGTTTACATCTAGTTCTCAGCGAGATGTAAACCACCAGTAAATCAGGCAGACAATATCCACACTTCAGGGCATGATGCCCAATTCAGTTTTCCCATTATACATGTCCTTTTTATGTTTTCATTCACATTACAAAAATCTGATGTTAATTGTAATGCGTCCGTGATGTGGCACACGTGTGCACAAAGCATCACGTCGAGTGACACGCACACATACAGCTTTCACAAAAATAAATACAAGCCAATGTGTAGAGTCTCGGAGCTTTAGGGTTCTGCGCAGGATCTGGAGCCATACATCCATCTTGGAGGTAACTGTCCGCAATGCCTCAGTCACGAGTGGCACCACTGTTGCCTTTTCCCTCCACATTTTTTTTCATTCTTCCTTCAGCTCTAAGTATTTCTCCAGCTTTTCATGCTCCTTTTTCCAGATGTTGTTATCATTCAGTATTGCTACCTTCATTACGACTGCTGTTCTCTGCTGTTTACAGTATCCACCACCACTATGTCAGGCTGACTGGCTATCACCAGTTTGTGAATCTGGATCTGGAAATCCTCCAAGACCGAGGCAGTGCACAGGTTGATGATTCTGGTTTTACAGACTGGAGTGATTTCCCTGTCCGCCAGCAGTTGGTGTTTTGCTCCTCTGGTGTTTCTGTGCTCTGCTCATGTATTGATCCATATGCCTACTCATTTGTCTGCTATGAGGCCTGAAAGGAGCTTCCATGTGGTGTTGAGGTAGTTAGTAGTTTGATGGAGTTGCTCACTTTGTGGGGCCTTTCATGATAAGAACTGTTCAAACTTGGGTTAGCCATTGTTTGTGGGTGCCTGATGTTAGTATCTGGTTCATTTGCACTGACAGAGAGAAGTTTGTTTCTTTAGTCAGTATGCATGAATCATAGGCACGTGCTAGCAAGGTCTTCATCTTAGACACACTTGCTTGGATATCGGCTATTGTTGTGATTACTGGTTCTTGTTCTGGGATATTTCTCTGCTTTTTGTAAATTAGCCAGCCATGAGCGTTGGTATTTTGTGACGCTTTCGTGTTTTGTAAAAACTGTATGCATACCGATTTATGAACAATGAGCATCTTTCACATTTGTCATTGCTTAGTTGCTGATCCAAAATGTTTGTCCAGCTGCCTACATTGCTGACCATGTGCCTGACCTTCACGCTCAGGTGAGACAGCTTAACTCCACAATTTGTGTCACAAAGAGTGTTGAAATTGAATTTGCATTTCTCTCTGTGGTCCCCAGTGCTAGTATGTTCCCCGGCCATAACTGGGGGGAATGGAACGACTCTCAGCTCCTGCCAACCATTCAGAAGCTAATGAAAGGATACAACCGCTACCTTAGACCCAATTTCAATGGTAGAACCAAGCTTGATCAGTTTTATTCATGAATTGTTTGCCAAAGCCTCTTGTGTCTCCCTGACAGAGGGCCCTGTGGAAATTGGGATGAGTCTTGACATTGCAAGCATCGATGCCATCTCTGAAATCAATATGGTACACTATTCCTGCTATTTTATTCGAGTGGGATAATGTGTCTGTGAGAATGAGGCACTAAAAAAAAACAATTGCTGATTTAATACACCAAGATATTGCTTTTCAGGACTACACTGCAACTATCTTCCTGCGCCAACGGTGGCGAGATTCCAGATTGGTGTTCCCAGGGAACGAGAGTGTCAGTGTGGATGGACGCCTGGTGTCACTTCTTTGGATCCCCGACACCTTTATTCCTGACTCAAAGCGTTCTTTCCTACATGATGTGACGGTGGAAAACCGCCTCATACGCATATTCAGCAACGGGACCGTACTCTATGCACTACGGTACATTCTTCCAGTTTTGCTTCATACAAAACACAGAGGCTATAAGTTAGGAAGCTATTGTACATTTTCAAAAATATGCAGAGTAAGTGAGTTAGCAAGAGAAATCTTGTTCTGAGGTGTGAGTTTTGATTACAATCGCAGTTGCTTAGAATGGTAAAGCCACCTGCTACACTACGTAAGCCAAGCGTGAGCCGTTGCCACGGCATATGCTGGTCTCATAATCTGGGTTGGGGCCCTGTGAAATAAAACCCACCTAGACATGAAGAGGTGTCCCTATGGTGGCTTTGTTATTAGTCTCTCGAGCAGGGATGGGCAACTGGCGGAGTTAACCCTTGATTGATTAAACCCCACCCCCATGTTTTTTGTCTATAGGGAGTACCGGCTCGCAAAAATGAAAAATCTGTCTATGATGGACGCCCATTGAAATACATTGACAAAAAAATGTGCAAATTTTGTAACCCCAGAAAAACCTTCAAAAAACACAAAAAAAAAAACCCGCTACCCCCCCCTAATAAAAAGCCATTTTGAGAGAATATATTTTTTTTTTTACTGAGAAGAGGTGAAAGAGGTCCACTGTAGTATTTTTACATGTTTAGAATCTGCCCTTAATACAATATTTGATCAGTTTTTTAATGAGGGGTTCACTCAGAACGTGGGCACGGGCCGCCATGCATTTGCCCGTCCCTGTGGAAGAGAATTATTTTGACTGCACAATTAGTTTTATTGTCTTGAAAACTGCCCAAGTCAATTAATAGAACTTCTCAGCTTTTTAGAATTAAAACTAATTACAGGTCCTTGATTAGCAAGAATTTGCACGACATGTAAACTTTAACGCTGTAATCTATTGTTTGAGTATGTTGTGTATTTTTTGAGAGGCGTGGGTCCGTTCCGGCAAAGCTGGCTGATGGAAAATTACTCCTCATGACACATGCATCTTGGTTTGAAAAAGATTTTATTCCTGATCATGCTGAGGTTTCTTTGTTACTTTGCATCCGCACGACTCTATCCGCACGAGCGTCCTTCCTCGTGTTTCTCTCTTCTGCTCCCGTGACGGCTTTTTGGGTCCGTCTTGAATGTGCAAACTGACTAATTGCAAATGCCTCTGTGGGCTTTGGGCTCTGTTCCCCTTGAGGCGAATGGTCACAATAGGGGGCAACTACTTTCGTCTCCAGCCAGGAACTGTTAACACCTTCAAGCAACCATAAACTGGGTGGGGGCATTTGTCTTCTCGCTTTGCAAGGCACCAGGAGTCTATGTGTCAATTGGTTTCCTTATCAGACAATAACTTTAGGTTTAAGTTGTAAGTTCACTATCTATTTGCACTGTCAAACTACATGCGTATATGAAAATACACCTCAAATGCATTTCTCAATGTAAAACACATGTAATCTGTATGGAAAATCAGAATACGTTGTCTCCACAGCATCACAGCTACCATCGCCTGCAACATGGACCTGACTAAATACCCCATGGACAGACAGGTGTGCACCCTGCAGCTAGAAAGCTGTGAGTAACTGAACCCCAACTCACTCACATCCATCATACTGTCTCACTGTGTAGATGGCTACTATCATCACCATCCTCCTCAATATCATCATCATCATTATAAACATCGTTGTAGTAAGTATACCACTGGCGATGCAAAGGCTTGTGGTTGGCTAAGAGTCAACAAAACTCAATTTAGAGTGTTGTGTTATGTGTGTATACAGGGGGCTACAATCTGCAGGATGTAGTGTTTTACTGGACCAGAGGGAATGATTCAGTGAAGGGTCTGGACACACTGCGGCTGGCTCAGTATAGCGTGGAGAGCTACCACACATCTGTGTCAGAGGCTGTGTACGAGACTGGTAGGTCTGCTACATACGCTTGGGACTGATGCTATATTTTACAAGGGTTAAGGGTGTGCCTTTGTTCACAGGACAATACCCCAAGCTGGTGCTGCATTTTGCATTGCGCAGAAATGTTTTGTTCTTCATCTTGGAAACATATGTTCCCTCCACCCTCTTGGTGGTTCTCTCCTGGGTCTCATTCTGGATCAGCCAGTCCTCTGTACCAGCCAGGACCTGCATTGGTTAGTAACGAATTAATCACAGTCACATAAGGAATTGAAAACTGTTTTCTTTTCTTTTTTTTTTCTTTTCTGTTATTTGACTCCTAGGAATTATTTGCATCCGTGCTTGATAATTGTGCTTCTAAATATCTTTTATGATGATGCAAATGAATGATGGCATCACACTCAAGCTTTGTACTTTGGTTCTGAATTTTTCTACAAAGCTTGTGTGTGATGCCATCATTCATTTGCATCATCATTAAATATACTTAGAAGCATCAAAGTGCAATATAAAAGTGTCTACAGTACGATATAACCCTCTTTTGTTTACCGTATATTGTTATTTGGATGTGTGGGATTTGGTTGCTGTCTGTTGCTACACTTATCTCGCGTCCGAAACGGTAACTCAACAACGGTTTTATTACGGCACCCTTGTGCATCACTCTTCCAACATGACCAATAAACCCACGTTTAATACAACTGTTACATTAGTGTACCAGTGATTTAGCACAAATCAATTAGCGATGCCTGGAGAGTGGGGTGCGGGGGAGACATGCCTAAGAGACGACTGTTGCAGTTAAGATGGTCACATGTGAGCTGAGTTCAATAAACAGCAGTGTGCATGTGTAAGAAATGCCAGATTGAGCTGTGTTTAAACTACATTAATAGACCAGCATCATATGAACGTGCACTCCAAAATAGAATGAGTTTTTGTGTCGCAAGAAAGACATTAGATGACCACATCTCGGACTCTACACTAACATTGTATGAAAAATGCATGAAAATAACGAGCTAATTCATGAGTTGGTAAGGGTAGGGAACAAAAGAGTCACACTTACATGAAACTGATCTGCTCACAGGTGTTACTACAGTCCTGACAATGACGACTCTGATGATGGGGGCTCGCACCTCCCTACCAAATGCCAACTGCTTCATTAAGGCCATAGACGTCTACCTGGGCATTTGCTTTACCTTCATATTTGGTGCTCTGTTGGAGTATGCCTGTGCTCACTTCTATACCATGCAACACCAAACCATAGAGGACTTACACAGGGTGGGTCGAATGTGCAAAGATCACCAAAAATATATCCATGTAATGTTCCCATACTGAGAGCAACTGTCCTTTTATTTAGGATCTTGTGAGAGAGTTCAACGAGTCCAGCGGAAATGGCTCCATCCCCGTCGTCAGCTCCACCCAACCGAAGGATTCTGTGAAAGTAAGCGCCGCCGCCGAGGAGCCTACAGAACAATCGCCCAACAGTGACACAAAGGCCACCGGTGAACCCAAGCAGGAAAAAAAAGGTCAAGGCTGCAGCCTGTCATCAGTGAAGGATGCTTCAAAGAAGGCAGTATCCATCTTTATTGTGGAAAATCCACACAACATCGATCGCCATGCCCGCACCGTTTTCCCCATGGCATTCCTTTTTGTCAATATTCTCTACTGGCTTTATTATCTCTTTCACTGAGAGCTCCTCGCAAGCTGCTGCTGAGTTCATTTCAGCACCCCGCAGCTGCTCTGCATTCCCCATGGAGATGTCAGGCCAGTCACTTGGATCTGAAGTGATCGCACATGCTTTTGGTTGAGAAGTGATATGTAAGAAAAACAACTTTCAACCAGATGAAGAGACCACAAACGAATAGAAAGCAGCTGCCAGTATCAGAAACCGTCTTTAGATTACATCACACATTCTACCAAGCCTGCAATTTGTCCATTGACTGGCAAAATCACGCAAGAAAGAACTAGCCGTAAAAAGAAGAAAAACAAAACAACTAAAGAAATGTCTGTTCCATCTGACTGCCTTTTCTCTGCTGTTTTTAATACGTTGTTTGTACAAGACCATGTCCTGTAATTACTTTCACAGCATGTAACATTAGAATAATAAAACAGTGATGCAGGACAAGCTGATGTGCTGTTTTGTTTGGATAATTGAGGCTATTATAATTTAAGGATGAGCAAATGTGGAACAAATTCTCATTTGAGTTCAAATAAGACTAAGAATCCTTAAAACTTTTTTTTAATGACGTGGCATATGCAGGCAGGGATCTGAAAATAAAAATAAAAAGTAGAAAGACAACACTGCTTGAAGAAAGAAAAATGCATTAAATGATTGGGTATCTTTGAATGGGATCAGCATCGTAATCTTATTAAAATAAACGTCATGGCTATAAATAGCATGAATCAATTTAATGAGTTTTAGGTTCTGTCTGCACCCAGGTCAATCTTAAAGTGCAAAATTCAACACAGGTTTTGCAGGTAAATGAAAAAGGTAAGACTTCCCTACTTTACAGGAGTGAGTTACATTTTTGCATCCAATCTCTTGATGCATGGCTCACCTATGGCCTAAGATGAATCTAAAATGTTGTAGACGTATTTAGAAGTTAAACTAAGAGTACATCTAGTGAAGCGTGTCCTTTTAAAGATGGCAGGATTTTGCTATCCGAGGCCTTACGAAAACACAAACAAGAGAACACATGAAACAGTCACCGTAAAAAAAACAAAAACATAACATTGATGAAAAGGCACTTTGTGACTTGATCTACTTCCAATCATTTCATCAGTCCACATCACATTCATAAGCCTTTCCTCATATTAAACCACAACCACCTGAGCCAATATAAACTTCTATTTACATTGCACTACGCTTTACGACATTCCAAAACTCTAACTATCTCATTTGTGCTTTCCACATTAAGTTCTGCATTTTTAAAGCAGAAAATTTGGATTTCTGAATCGTCAAGTCCTTTCAGGCGCTGAAGTTGGTGTCAAGAGCATTATAGAGGACGTACCTCCACCTAGTGGCTATTTTCTTTCATTGCAACGACTCGTTGGGCATCTGTGCTTCTGAATGCTGGTGAGAAGTTCTCCTCAGCAGGTTGGCAGGTTGCAACTGTTACATCCTGTAATCAGTTCCATTTATTCCAAGTACTTCTGAAGGTTCTGCCTTTAATTTCCTTTCTTTGATTCCCATTCCTGCAAAAAGTCAGAAGGCAAGTGGTGTTACACAACACATTCATTAACAAAGAAAATAATACAAAAGTTGAACTGCACAACCTAAACATCAGACATAGTGTTGAATAATACCTTCCACTTGACAATGGCATAATTTTTGTTTTTTGATAGTTCGTTTTGGATCTAATCATTTGCATCATTTGCTCACTGTAAGCAGAAGCGCATACAGGGAGTGAAAGCTACCTTTGCCTTCTGCATGACAGTTCCTGACGATGAAGCATACACAGAGGGCGGTCTCTTGCGCATCTCCGAAGCACAGTTTACTGGTAAGGTGTCACTGTAGATATTATGTGTCTTCTTTCTGGACCCCTACAGAAAAGAAACATGTTGTAAACAAGGGTGGGTAAAGATAAATGATCCTCCATTTTAAATACCTTGACGGGAGGGACAGTTTCCACAGGGGCACCAAGAGCTCCACCTGCCAGGCTTTTCTTGAGGTTTTCTTTGACTTGGGACAGTCGCAGTTCCAGGTCCACTTGTGCTGCTTCTTTAGCCCGACAAGCTTCTTCCAGCTGGGACACGCGCTGGTTCAAGAGGACACATCTCTTCTCTGTCCACACACATAATCATATCTAATATTTGAACCTTTATCATTCAAATGGGATAATTGTATCATTTAATGTCACCCTAAAGCATTATTCATTTTCACTATGGCTTGTCCTCGCTAGGGTCACGGCTCACGGGTAAACTGAACTGAATTTTGGGCGAGACAGGGTAGCCCCTGGACTGTTCGCACTCACATTCACACCTCTGAGTAATTCAGCACTGGTCACAAAATGAGATGTGTAAATTAGTCAAATAATCTGGTGCAATGATAAGCATACCAACAACTCACATATATTAACGCTATGGTTGGCAATGTCAAATATTTATTAATGTAACACTTCAGGGCACTATGACCTTAGAAAAAAATTGACTTATTTTTAAATATCATAAATTATTACGCCCGTAAATCTCCTTTAGAATCAACCCAATCCAACTCAACCTTAAAGGAGATTTAAGGTTGGTTTGGATTGGGTGTATCCTAAAGGAGATTTACTACCATAATAATTTAGAGTGTACAAGCCATGCTAGGCAATACTGATTTGTAAACAATTGTCAATCATTATGTGTAAAAAAAAAAAAAAAAAAAAAAAAAAAAAAAAAAAAAAAAAAAAACAATTACATCATTACTATGCTGATACTGGACTTGAAACCACCACAATAAAACATTGGATATTCAATTTGAGGAAATTAATAAATCAGTGAGGAATGCTATGTTGTTGATGTTTTCTTTATCCCTGCAGGCAAATTTTGTTCCCACTCACTCTAAAATAATCTGGGTTTGCGGAGGTCAGACAGCTGGGTCAGACCCATTCGACATGCAAGCTTTTGCAGGATATCAACCTACAAGTTCAAGCAAAGCTGAGCGGATATGATGGCCAAAACAAAGAGATTTTTCTTTACTTTTGATCTTTTTTACTTACCAGAAGCTGTTTGCAGCTGTTCCTTTAGCTCTCGTTTTTCCTGTCGGAGTTTTGAGAGCGTATGCCGAATTCCCTCTTTCTCTTTTTCCAGCTCTTCTTTTGCCTTCAGGTATCGCTTAGCATCCTCCTCCGCTCGTGTTTTCCCATACCTTCCATACTGGTTGTTAGAATCTGTGATGCCAGAGATTTCAGGTGAGAGGTAAAAAAGAAAATTGTTTTATCTTTGCTGACTCAATAACGACTAACAAAGCAAAAAAAAAAAAAAAAAAAAACTAGGAATCCACTTCATCCACAGTGTTAAAATGACATCATGTGACACATACAGAACACACACACACACTGGTGTAAAGGTCATGAGGCGAGACAGCGAATCTAATGCGTCTAATAAATCTCCTGTTTCATCCTGAAGCTGTCAAACTCTAAGCGTGCTCAGTCCTTCTTTGAAGTATCGCAATGTCAGCACACAGGCCTGGGAGAGAAAGAAAGGACAACGCCAATATCATGTTGCTAAACCCAGAATGCTCATCTCAATTTGTGGGAGAGCAGCCAAGGGACGCAATGACGCACATGGGAGCGGTCAGTGGAAAGTGGAGATGCTGGATACTGGACTTTGAGCCAGATAGAAGCTGACGTTCTATTTTATGACAAAAGAGGGGATTGGTCAACACCAGAGAGTGTCATCTGGGATTATGATTAAGATATAGCATCTGTAAGACATCTTTGAGGCCAGCAAGAATTTTCAGATGAGATAAATGTTGGGCACATTTACATGATAACTTTGTAAATAAGGTTCTGGACAAATTTCATATTAAGATTCCAGCTCACAAACTGCTTCTCCACTGGTCTTATTCTAAATCTTGTGTAGCATACTACTACAGTAGCGGTGCAACCAACACAGTTTTTCAAAAATACATCAATCTTGAGCAAAGAAAACAAAACAACAGTGATGAAGTTGGACAATTTAGATACTTTGGTGCATCACTCATCGTTTCGGTGTGAAATTAAAAGGAATCAAAAACATCCAGTTATTTGCCTTTGAAGGCCGCAAATTGATCTGTTGAAAACTGTTTTGAGTTCAAATCCTTTAAACTAGCCAGAAGCATGGCCATGACCCAGGAATTTTAGTTTGTGCGGGAATTCGACCAAAAAACACTTACTTGAACCTGTTCGTTCGAGGGAGTTGAACAATTTGTTTTTTTCAGAATCCCTGCTGGACAAACTGGATTGCCACTTGCCTTGATTCCCCCACTGCTGCCGGCAGCTCTCGATAGACTGCTGTAGAAGAACACGGGGAAGGGAGGGGTGCAAACAAAAAGTTCACATACTCATCAATGTAATGAACCCACTTTTGGATTTATTGACTTCTGATAACGGAGGTGTGTCCAAGTGTGTGTGGGTGGAGGCGGTGAGAAGCGTGTGTTTAAACTCATGTCAGTATACCGATGTGAGGGGTTTAAAGGCTGTTAAACTGCAGTGACCTTCTTGTCACCACTATGGAGGCTGTTTGTCCTCACTCCCATAAACACACACACACACACACACGCACGCACACACGCACACACACACACACACACACACACACTAAAATCAGAATCATGAAACATTTTAGTGTGAAGTGAATTTATGGTTACTTACTTTTTGAATAAAAATAATCTATATATGTATTTACCTTTTGAATACAAATAATGATATGAATAAAAACTTTCATGATATTCCAGTTTATTCTTGTGTCAAAGAAAACGTGCGCTCATCTCTGTGCATGCAAGACCAACCTGAACATCCTCATTCGGGACCTCGTCATATGTTCTGAAGTCTGTATTACTTGCGGAGGATGTGACCCATCTATATAAGAGTGGAGAGTGGAGAAGAAATGATGTCTGCTTTAGGTGAAAGGGTCTCAAATACACCCACTAAATCTGTCTCACTCACAGGAAGGAATGGCGAGCAGCACTGCGAATATTAGCAATGGTCTCCACGTCCACGCAGTCGTAATGCAGAGACTCTGGATCTGTTGCGGAACCGGTTTCTGCCAAGAGAACCCCGAGCCATCTGCCAAGGTCTTCAGAGTTGGCGGCCTGGAAATAAGCAGAACATATTCAATCGGAAAGGGGCCACTTCTTTTAAATCTCAAGTAGGTTGAAAGGTGAACAAAAGCTGCAGTCAAACAAACAATTCTCACCTCCAGAGCAGCCACAGTGGTGCTTGCTCGTAAGATCCGGAAGGCAATGGGATGCTTGGGTCCCAGGCCTGGCACCACTTCACAGCCATGCAGTGGGAGGGAAGGCAAGGAGGTCTGATGGTCGCCTCTGTCGTGGTAGAAATGCAGGAAGCCTCTGCACACACAGCACCAGTGCTCCTGCCACTCTTGGTTGACAAGCACTGACAGATAACCTGAGCAAACAGAAATAACGAATGAACTCCGAGTCATCGCAAAGAAAAATGTGGAAGCAGCCACAGACCTTGTCGAGGGTCGTTGTAGGCTGTTCGAGAAGTCTTCTTCTTTGAGAAGCTGATGATGCGTGTGATCTTTCGACCTGCAGCTAAGGCGCCACGCTTCACCTTACCTGCTTTGAAAATCAAAGCATTGGAGATGCTTTTGCTTGACATTTGGAAACAGTACTTGATTGGAAAACATTCACTGATGAGAGATTTTTAAATCTAAATTCTAAATACTAACACCCACACAGGAAAAGTTTCACCTGACAATAAGCAACCTTTTCCTGATGATCTTTAGGATGACACTTACTAGGACATGTTTCATTCACGCAAGGGTATGCAATGTGACATTTATTTACTGCTGAATTTTAATTACATCAAATTACATCAATGTGAAAGTTTTTCGATTCTATTTGGCCAAAAACCTGCTGTCCAGTTTTCAATCTTGTTTGTTTCTTTGTTAGAAAGAATAACAAGTAGAACCCATGCATTTTCTATATTGCATATCCAGCACAAGGTCATGGCAGCATTGAAAGGCAGTCATCTGAGCCCTCACCCTCAAAAACAAAACTTCAATTTCTCCCATACCATCAAGCTTTACATTGTAAAGATATAGTAGATCTGAGATTTTGTAAAATCCCAGTATTGACCTTTTGGCCGGGAAGTGTATCATTCTTATTGAGTTATCAGCAAGAGGCAATTCCCACTGCCTGCTGCATCTGTCAAACCTGTTAAATTGAGAACAAAAAAAAAGAGTGGCTCCATTCACATTATACTCACTATTTTCTCGGAAGTTCTCCCCCGTTGATACTCCAACATCTGAATCTGAATTGTTCCTTTCTGCAGATAACCTCTGTGGAAGAGCACACATGCACCCAAACAAATTGACTTATTTTCTGAGACACTTTTCTACTCGATAACCCAAATATATTTTAGAAGCAAGAGTGTTGTTAGATAGCATTCCGGAGTAATCTGGTGTTAGTGAGCTGTGCATGGGCGCAACCAACAACTCCAATACCCGTTCCACTTGTCCTGTCTCTATAAAGTATGTTTATCTCTGGGTTCCCTCACTTTCATTCTTTATTTTGCTCACTGTCCACCATGAACACATGACATCAGAAGAGAAACACAGTATTTTCCATCTGCTTTTCTCCCCTCCCTTCCTTGACTTTAATTTATGGTGGTATCGGTGAACGTTGAAGCGGTAGTACTCAGTCCAACACTGACTCACCCGCAGCCCTATTATTGGCGTCTTAGCAATCACTAAGATAACACATCTTGCCTTTGCTCTGCCAATCAAACACAGGTAGTGTTGTGTTTTGACATACAATCGATTAGGACAATTGATGGTGACAACACAATTGCTGCTTGCTGCTGACTTTTTCTTACCGCAGCTGAGAAAAGGAATGATAATGTGTGGGTGTAAGTGACAATAACCATGGCCTTTTGACACACCTTGTCAAGTTCGGTTTTCCTCAGAATGACGGGGGACGCGGATACCTCCGACCCGGTGCATTGGCCCTTCACCTCTCTGATAACCTGCAGGGATAATTGTCAAAGTCAAACAATTTTCACCCTGTTTTTCCCGGGGCTGTCAATATGCTTGACGGTCAACATTATTATTGTATTCACACTCAGGCTGGCCAAGCAGTATATGCCAATTGGAGTAGACAATCACAGTAAACACATTTAGTCATGTTGCAGTTACCCCGAGCCATCGCTCCGCTTGCTCTTTGCTCTGCACAGCCAGAACCAGAGCATCTCCGTTGGGTAAGGTGAACCGGAGTTCATGGTTCTTCCGTTTGCTATCCTTGGGGGCGTAGACCACAGTGCATTGGGGCAGCAGCATGTCCACGTAGGGACATGTATCCTTGGAACTCTTATAACACTGTCAATGATACATAAGAGCGATTATAGTCAAATGTTCTTAAATATTGGAACCTCACAGCCACATCATTAGGTACAGCTCTAATTAGATCCAACAGTGGCAATGGAGAAGTATCAAATTTAACAATAATCCTGTTATTATTATAACAGTCTGTGGCCCAAACTACGTAGGAGATGCGTCAATGAAATACACATTGCAAACTCCAACCACAAGAAGAATAGCACATTCTTCAAGTTCAATTCAAGCCATGCGTTCAATCGTAAAGAACTGGGCTAGTTGTCGCAATGTTTCACCCGGCCTTGTTTTTCTGGCGTTTGCTCACTTGTAATCGATTCTCTCGTATAACCGTGAGCTGTTTGGCCCACTGGCCGAAGCGTTTCTTGCGTAGCAGGAAGGCACAGATCCGACAGTCCCTGGTTGGGGGCATGGAGCTCTCATCTGAGGGCCACTGATGTGTCAGCTGCACACCGGGACTCCTCTCTTCCTCGTCTTCCTCATATGACTCATAAGAGCTACTCAGAGCATCAGAATCATTATCTGAGAGAGCAGAGGCAGAGTACGCCATTTTTTTTCTTTGAATAACATTTGGATGCCAGTATTATGTATTATTAATTTACAGGAGTTTTTACGATGGGAGATGATGCGAGTAGTTGGGTAGTTGTTGTCTGCATCTTCATATCCATCCTCTATAGAGGTGGGAGGGCTAGGTCTAACTGAAGAAAAAAAAAAATATTAATGAATAAATAGGCATTTCACAATTGCTACACCACATTTCTTGAAACTCAAAACTGTTGGTTCACATGAATGGACTAAGTCTGCCTATTTCCACATAAACTGCTTTGAACTATATCTATTGATTTTGTTTTCTTTCTTCCAAACTTTTCACCTTTAGTGTAGTGTGTTTATCTGTTCAAAAAAACAAATCAAGTGAAAAATATTCGATAATATATGTTAAATGTATCAATTTATAATGTTTGAGAGCTTACTGAAAAGCAGTCAAGTTGAGTCAAGAGGGAAGATGTTTACCTCGAGCGATGATGTATTCAGGCATCTTGCCTGGACTGAGTGGCACTGCCTCCTCATAATAATCCTCAGGAGGAGGTGTTGTGGGCAGAGGGGGAGGAGAGTCGGCTGAATGCACAGCTGAGGAGTCTCCACAATCCTGATAGGTGAGACAGAAATATACGGTACATCCCAAATGTCATCAATAACTATGAGCGATTTGTTTGTTCCCGACCAAAGGGGCTATTTCATCAAAGAGAAACAGAGAAAGAAATGATTCCCTGGGTGGAGCAGGCCCTAAATCTCTCCTTACCGTGCGATGAACATGTGGGAAACCCCGCAACATGGAATACATTGTATTTTATCCCCTCAGGCCTCCTTAATCATTTACACATCATAATCTTAGCTCACATAGTTCGTTTTGGAAAAGAAAGGGTGGAAAGACTAGCATAGATTTTAAATGATGTGGAAAGTTACACATCACAGCCTACATGGAGAAAACTACCCCAGTTGTTATTTGAAACCTATATTTGGATGTACAAAAAAATTAGGTCACTGACCTGTTTCAAAGTCTCGCTTTGTGCATCTTTTTCTAGCTTCAAATCGTCCGTAACATCCTTTAGGTCTCCAAGTTCACAGTCTGGAAATGAAAACAACTCACGCTTAAAGGTGAAGTCAACCCCTACATTATCTTTGTAATAATATGTTTTGTGCAGTCCAACTAATCGAAACACAGTGTTCTGAATAATGTTTCGTTTGTGAAATATGAATTAAATGAGCAAAATTCACCCATTTTTATTCATCTCAGGGGGCAGCCATTGTGCCACTTGCTGTTGACTGATAGTGACATCGCAGTTGCTAAAAGTCTCAGGTCACAACCAATCGCAACTTAGCTACAGAAAACTGGTGAGTCGTGATTAATTGTGAGTAGTTAGTGGTACATGTACAACATATTATTTGTAAAGAAAATGTTGGGGTTGACGTCCACTTTAAATACAAAAGTAGGCCCTATGTACTGTAAAATTACGGAATAAAAACGCACCAAACTTGTCAAAGAGTGACTCCACAAAGCTGGTGCCATTCCTGTACACTGCTGAGTTCACATAGATATAGTCTGTTCCCGAAACTGGAATAAAGAAGGCTAAGTTAAACACTTGATGGCTCTGCAAAGTATGCATAGGTTTCTCCCAAGGTGTCTTTTCACTGACCTGATGGTTGTATCTGCTGCAGGAGGTTCCAAACTGAAGTCTTCTTCTCCTGCGTGGATGAGCTCAGAGTCTCCTGATCCAGCAACTTCAGCAGAGCGCTCAGCTCACTCACTAACTGCTCCATTGCTGTAATATCAAGATGAAATGTCAGGGCGAAATGAGATGAAATATAAGCAGAGGGCAAAGGTCGGCACAGATGTTTAAACAAGCATTCAATGCATGCAAGCTGCTTCCCTTTACTTCACAGTATATTTTGCTTGTTTAACCCTTAACCCCTCACAGTCTGTGAACATCTCTCTCTTCTGAGAAGAGCCAGACTAAACAATACACAAATTGAGTGACTGGACAGATGTCTGCAAAGCAATTCCTCATTAAAATAGAGAAAGCTAAAAGTGGAGGGAGCAAAACAACCAGTTGAATCCTCTGACCAAAAGAAAGCAACATCATTATTAGCTAGCATCTTGGAAACATGGCTTGCACAAACAATGGCAAACCAAGTCAAATTTGAATCAAACACTGATGAGGCAAAATTAAAAGCTCTGGCAGCCTGCCGAGATATGAGATCATGGCAAGAATCACAGATTAGAGAATACATTTATGATGCAGCAGCCAAGCTTTTCATTTGTAGACTTGATCTTTATCTTGAAGTTGGGCGATGTTAAGGCATGCATGCACAGATGACATCATATGATGTTGTGAGATGCTCTGCTACCCGCTTGTAGAAAACAGAGCCACATTTCAACCTATCTCTATTTTGAATCCCTTAAATTCCATTGTACTTCGGTGTCTCTTCACTGTAGCTGGTTGTCATGGTGACAACACAACACATAAAAATTTCAATCCAGTGAATAAAGTCTAATAAAAAGACCACAGATGTTGTTTGCACACAGTGTTGCGTGGTAATAATACAGGTGAAGATTCTTTCCTTTTAGCAAGTCTCCATCATTCTGATGTAGCATCTATGCCTTAGATCACTCAAAATCCCAAGTAGACATACATATATTTAGGTACGCCAGTGCACTCTCATTTGCTCCACTAGGTGAAAAAAAGTAACACAAATGTGACAGCTTGATGCGTCCATACATAACCACGGAGTAACTACAACATTAAAACAGAGACCTGTGTTGAGTTGTAACTGTTAGCTAGACTTTACTTTATACAGACTTTACGCTTTACGTTCAATCGGTTCAGCAAATTACTTTTTCACAATGCTTTTCAATTGGCAACACCTATAAAGAAATTGACCTGACATGATGGGATTGGTGATCTTTTATTTATTTTTAGGGCAGTGATCGTTAACAAAATCCTGATCGTGCAAAGACTACTGTGACTTTTTTTTTCTAAATAATCTTGTCAATCAAAATCTCAGCATCTTTGTAATGTTCTTTGTAAAATTCCACAGGTGTACCTAATGTTGCAGCCAGTTGGTGCCACTACCAAGCTGATAGCATCTGGTGGAAATGCCCCATTATTCCCACAGCTCAACCTGCAGCAAGAGCCATTTTGTTTGAATTCCTGTGTTATCTGACTTGTTGCTAGACACAAGCAAATGCTACCAAAGGCAACGCCCCTACATACCCCTCACCACCGATGAGTCGTTTTGAATGCTTTCCTTCGAGAAAGTTGCGTACAATTTAATCGTCACACCTTTTTGACAATTGCTTCAGTCACTGCTACTGCCCCAACATCTCCATAACTCAAAGCCCCCGACCATCAGCCACCAGCCATACCTCCCTGCTACCTGATTCATTTTCACAGTCTAGTCACAATAGACTTGCTGAACCATGCATCTTGTTGGGGTCAGCCATCGGACAGTCTCTCAGCTAGAAAACATTTTGTTGGGAAGGCAGCCATAAGGTAATAAGACCTGTTCTAGTAAGCAGGCACACACATGCACACACATACACACCCTCATGTGGGATGATAAATAAGTACAGTGTGTGTGTGTGTATGTGCAAATTTGACGAGTGTATCATTAATGCTTTTGCCAGTTGTCAACAGTAATGTATTTTTGTCAATGGTTTGAGAGAGCAAGATGTTCCCACCCTGAACAGCAACAGGCATACTTTCCTGAGGTAGGTCTTCCTTTGGGTTGAACAATGGGCCATGGACGCTTTAGTCGAAATGCAAATAGAACTGTCTACATGCTAGTAACGTGTGTTTTACTGCTTCTTTAAAAGCATTTCCTTCTATTGTACTTAAACCACACTTGCACTCCCTGTAACGTTGGCATGAAGAAGTGATTCATGCATGGATCAGCCGCTTTGACCCTGCTCATTATGACGCGATTCACTGTGCAAGGGGGATTGGGAGGCTCATGAGTCGGATCACTTGGCCTAGTGAAAGCTGTCTCTTTGCCAAATGTTCCAGCTGTTTAGATTGTCGCTCTGGGTTGAAATTGTGCTTCCCCTAACCTTGGAAAGAAAGAAAAAAAAGAACATCTATGCACATTGTGATTCATTCACTGAACATTTAGACCAAAGTCAGCACAAAATCAAATCTAGTAAACTAATAGGTGCTGCATTGAAACAGAACACCAAAACACGAAGAAAGCGCACGTCAGAATGACCATTGAATCCAAAGTCATATGCCTCTATAACGCTAGGGGTTCGGTAAGTCGGTCTCAGGGGCTCGGCAGAGCCTCCATTGCGGAGGTCCGAACACACCTGATTTATAAATTCGTGATAACGCATATCTGAACTGGTCTCGCAAAGGCAACAGCAGAAGTCACACTAATTTGGCTGGTATGTCATTTGTTGTGAGTTCATGCATTGTGCTGGTTTTATTTTTTGAACAAGGTAACGTTCATGCACGACTCATTTTGTGCACCAGTAAAAAAAACATCCACGTCTTGAATATGAATTTTTTTTTTCGCTAAAGAGGGGTTCGGTGAATGCACATATGAAACTGGTGGGGTTCGGTACCTTCAAAAAGGTTAAGAACCACTGCTCTATAACAACTCTATGGTAAATCTCAACTGGAAACAGCACGTTTACTAAAATTTGTGACTGCTTCGAGGTGTTGTGTATTTGTGTTTCGGAGCATCCGAGGAAAACCAGTGAGCCGTAGGGTTACATCTTTTATTTAGAACGTGTACAACGCTACATTTTTTGCCACCCTGAAATTGTTGACACTTAAAATATTTACAGGATGTTTTGTACTTAAAATTGGCAGCATGGTAATGTGAGCCAAAAAAAGAAGAGTCATTCTTCTTCTTGCTGTCCCAGCAGGAATGCTTGGAGCTATTCAAAAGCTTTAGCCTCTGTCAAACATTGACTTCCTCTCACTTGTATGACAATTGCTGGTAAACACCACACACATTCCTCACCTTGTTGATAGTGTAAGACTCTGCAAAGTGCAGCCTATGAATAGAGATTCAAGCGTAGACTTTTTCTTTTTGTGCAAAGCAATTCTGCAAAGATGAGGGAAAGAGAAGCGGGGGAGGAGGTTGGTGCTGATTTGGGAATTGAATCCCGTCAGCAAACAGAACACCTGTGCTAACATACCCAACAAACCCTGATATGAAAAATAGTCTGACCTCAGCTGAGATTTTCTCCTTAATAGCATTTGCAGAGTCTGCTGCACTCCTACACATAATGTAATTACACAGACACACGCTTGAATGACATTTGTCCTAGGTGACAGTTCAGTCATTCAGCAGTTTCACAATATTGTTGCGCATACTCCATCTAATTACAGAGGAATTTGGTTACACAGAGACTCTCCCAAGTTTCCCAATTAGCTGAGCTAAGACGCCAGTCACTTTCACAATAGTACAGCATTGCTAAAGCACACACCAAGGGTTGGAGGGGCCCATCCACAACGGTCAACTTTGCTTGTATTTTTTTATCATTCACTAGTAAAGATCCTTTGGTGTTGGTCTATTACAAAAAACATGGGGCCTGATCGATACGAACTTTGTAAGGCCGATACCAATGCTGATATTTGAAACACAACAAAACCGATTACCAATTAATTGGCCGATTAGTTTTACAATACTTTGCCTTTCAATATTTCTTTAATTTCTAAACAGAGAGAAAATTAGGGATAAAAACATGCAAATAAAAATAAGTAGACAAAAACATTAAATCTTTGGGAAATTATTTAACTAAACTAAAAAAATATATATATAAATGGTCTGCAAATTGGAGGTCGCCAAGTGGAACAGGTGGAACATCATCATCATCATCATCATCATTACAACATAAACAAAAGGTGGCCAAAAGAAGCACACATTTTTAGGCAAACATCACCAAGTTTTTATCATGTTCAAGTTCAAATTCAGAATATAGAGTACTTTTATAAGAGACGAATAGAATAATCTGCCAAATTTGGGCCAATGTTGATTATTTTGAAAAGAGCTATAATTGCATTGAAAATTTCATATATTTGGTGGGAACATATCAGCTCACTTGTTTGCCATTTTGATGCTAAAGTTAAATCAATAACATTATAGAAATTTACCCCATCTGGTGGCACCTAAGTGTCAATGATATTGAAGTGAGATGATGCTTTAGCTCTTGATCTCTGAATAAATTATTAAAATCAGCAACTGCTCTTAAATTGTCATCCAGTGGAATTCCTTAAAAAAACAATGAAGTACGCATAACAAAACTGTACCCTTAACCTTAATACCAAACACAGGTTTGTCAGTTCAACGATTTCTTTCTCTGTTGAAGAAACTTTGCCGTGTGAGACGCTGAGCAGCCCATTTCACAAGAGAATGTTGTTTTAGGACTTCATTGCATCCTGCCCAAATTAAGGATACATTGCGCCGGATGCAATCAAAGCAGCCTCAGAGCCTCCTCCAAGTTTCACAATTAACAGAGCCCCCAACCCACCCCCTTGTGTTTTATGCCTCATTTCAACTTCTGTATACATAGACTTTATGTGACTGGGGGTCAAAATGCTGCAATTTTGCTTCATCAATCTAAAAGACCCTAACTCTTGTGGCTTCTCACTATGCATTTTGGAAAATTCCATTGTCATCAGTTATTTTTGTGACCACTGTGGTTTTTACTTTTTTTAATGACTAACAAGAATTTCATCTATTCGTGTACATAATTAAGACAACTTCTACAATAATTCCAAGAAACCCTGCGCAACAAAAAGAAAGACAGATTAAGGCTTAGAATGTATTACATGGGAGAAAGTTCTGCATTACAACGAAAAACAAAGTTGACCCCAGAGCATTGCATGCACTGTTAAAGCTTCTCAGTAGATTGTTACATAAAGGTCCACATTTCTTACCCTTTATTCAGCTTGGAATACAGCAAATAGAGAGCATTAGGCAAAGCTTACCCTCTACAGCAGTGGCTGAGAGTCCGACCATGGTCCCAGATGACAGAGACGTTCATTCATACAACTAGCCGATAGTGTGAGAAATATTCCAGAGTCAAGGCCTGGCTGTTGTGTCGGTGTCACTGGTGGAGGTGAGCTGCAGCTTGCCCGCCTGCTGCTGAAATCACAGTCCCTCCTCTCCCTTCCTCCCTCTGATCTGTTATCTCTACACTCCCTCCCTCCATCTGCCCACTTCTCTTTTCTTTTGGGGGGCAGGGGAGCTGCTCTATGTGTGTGCGCACCCAGGATAGTCTCTCACTCATGAAATGACTCAACTAGTTATCTGTTTTTACTTGTTTTATTATTATTTGCAATTTTCTCCCAGCCTGCGTTATTATTTTAAAGTACAGTAGCCAGGCCCAATCTGCACTTTGACAGGAGAACCGAGATATGTCTTATTTTGTTAGATAAAATTCTGTTCCAAGTGATGATTTTGAATTGAGATGTTTTTCGTCTGTTGAGGGGGAGGCAAGTTAGAACTTTTCAAAGTTACTTCTTGCCTTCAGGCAAACATACAGGCTCTGACATGATGAAACACGCCTTCATTGACATCAGCACAAAGGTGACAGTCAAAAACCTTCCAGCACAAAACAATAAACAACCTCAACGACCACTTTTTACGCATACTTTTACCTTACATTTTTCCCAATTATCAAATTTGATGCAGAAGTCAAAACCTTTCACGAGTGTTAACCGGCCACAACATGACATGTACCTCCCGTGATCAAATAAGATTCAAGAAAGTGTAAATCCCCAAAATGTTTTGGGTATTCAAGAAGTGCATGACATCATTCTGAGCACTGAATATTTTTCCCCACTTCTTCAGCAAAAGGTTGACAGAGACCCATTTATATCACTTTCCCCACCCACTTGAAGAATACTGTAAGCCAATTTTAGATACAAAGTCCTCCATATACAGTACAGTACTCGCTCAACTGGATATGATGCATTTAAACTTTCAACAATCTCACAACTACAACAAATCCTAATTTAGAAGAAGATAGTTAACGGTATTCATTTTCTCAACTCACATTTTTCTTTTGCATCAAACCATCTGTCATTTCAGCGCAAACAAACTATTCCACTGCAATTTATGGGGACCAGAGGATAGTGCGATTATATACAAGGGGTCCACTAACCATATAACCATATTATTATGGAACAGGTTAGCATCATGCTTGTAACCGGTACATAAAAGCTACCATATTCACCTATCTATTATGTTGGTTTAGTCGACCAAACCTTCATCTGCCTCCTGGACTTGTAGGCATAAATACAAATGCCGCAATAGCATTTAGTGAAAGACAGTAAATAATGGACTGCTAATGTGTTCATGACTTAGGTGTCCTACAAGTGTCTTAATTTCCCTATCAATAAAGCGGAGCAATTTTAAAGGTTTGCTTGGATCAAATTTGGTCCAGATTGACTTGACTTCAACTAGAGGCCTGACCTCAACCCCATAAACACACCTTTGGGTTGAACCAGAACAGTGATTTTCAGCTAGTAAAAAGTTGTTCAGGAATCCCTCCGACAGGATAAACAAAATCCCACAAACACACAACTAAATCTTCCACAGTGTCAAGAAGAGCGGAAGACTTTATTGAGGAAATAAAACCGTACTGGAAATGTGTCATATTTTTACTATACTAACTGTTGTCCTTTTCAGCCATTGTTTCAAGAGTGTTACAACAGTTTCAGCCTCAGAGGACCTCGAGTGACCTTTGATCTTGTTTTGGCAGACTGGGAGAGGGAGGCAGCCAGCTCAGGCACACAAAGAGTTTGCAAAGAACAAAATGGAAAAAGAAAAACAACTTGGGAGAGAGCAAGGGGAATTTCTCACCGAAAGGCATCAGTAATAATATACAGTATGAGGTTTTCACCTGTTTCCAATTTTTTCTACAAATCACCCTAATTTGTGTTGAACGTGACAAATACCAGACACGCCCTGTTAAGCTCAGTTATGGTATTTCAAAACTGCTCCACGTTGTGTTTAAACGTGACCTCTGAACCCCAGAGTAAAGCTGTGAACTCACAAGATGATGGATGCCAGAGGAGGGACAGCAAAAGCAAACTAGGACATAAAACACACTTTACCTTGAAGACTGACTAGGCACACCAAATGTCATGTTTTTGACTCATACTAAGCAACACACAATACCAAACCCAAGTCTGACAGTCCAGAAGCATCTCCCTGGGAGAGCTATGTCTAATGAAAACGGCAGGGCTTTTCTTGGAAGTCCCCCCTCCTTCCTTATTGTCTTTGGACATGGAGGACAAACAAACATTCTCAAACCTGATCAGACATGAAAGAACGCTGCAGGTCCAAGACTTTGGTGCTGGGGTCTGCAGGATGTGAACAAAGCTTATTTTCATGAAAAGGCACAGCAGAACTGGACTTTACTTTTTTACTTTCATGTCTTGTTCGGATTGCTTAACTCAGATCACAACCCAAGCATGACAAAGTAATATTACAAGAACACCAATCCTTTATGCGCTGCATCCTATAATGGTGGCTGTTGGGGGGCAGTTTGCTGGATTGCCAGATGTTCTTTAAAATTGCACGGAGAGCTGTGCCAACAATGCTTTGTCTCACCAGCATGTGCCACCAGTCCACTCCCAGTCTACTCTTCAGATTCCAGGCATTTCGCAAGAGTGACGGCTCTCAGCTCGTGGCTAGACGACATGTCTGGGCATTCATGGACTGCTGATACAGTACATTCTGCTGCCTTAAACCCAACGTCTTTTTAAAATACATTTTTATCCCTTTCATTCTCTCTGCCGGTCAGAAGTCACCCCCAAGGACTACATGAGTGAGCCACAGGCCTGTTTGAAAAAGTAGCTCACCAGTGATGAGACTGTGATATCCTAGGATCAAAATGTTAATTTGAAAATCTAAACCGTAGTATTAACAAAGTGTCGCGTAGTGATGTTTATCCGTTTTCTACCTTGTTAAATCATTGTTGAAAATCGATTACGCCTAATGGTTAACACTATCAGTGTCTTCGTGTCCTTGAGCTATCCTTGTCCCCTTCAAGAAAAAAAAATCCTAGCTTCGTAACTTTGCCAGTGGTAAAGAGTTACGTCATTTTTCAGTCTTTATGACATTACAGTTGTACATTTTATGTAAACTATCAGTCAGTTAAAGTTTGTAAGTCATCCAACATTGTTGTGATTATTTTATTGGTCCTGAAAATAACAATTTTAGCTTGAACTGAGCACACTAATTAATATGAGTAAAATGACCCTGTCGTCGAAAAGATAGACTACTCACACAGTGATGCAAATCAATAGTTTGTTCATGTCTCAATCCAGGAAGTAAAAACGGTATTGTTCCTTTTCCAGTCTGGGCTTGCGAACATTCTTCCATCAACTTAGCATTTTTCCCAATGTTTCTTTATTGACAGACCCTCCAAACATGCACAATAATCAAATTAAATTACTTTTATTAGATTATTTTTTTACAAAATAATGGGATACAAATGCTATCTTTCAAAAATGGAAGTGCATTGTAGTTAGAGTGGTCCAAAGCCACAACTGGCTGATCACACACTGCATCTGGTACTACAAGGCATTTTCAAAATTAAAAAGTGTTTTATCTTCTTGGATTTCAATGACATTCCCAAGTCTCCTGAAATATCAAAATATTAATATTTGCATGACAGGCTTCTTGTTGGTGAATCATGCTTTCTGTGATCATTCCCAGTTTTTTGTGCGAAAGGTATATAAGAAGGGGAATTAACGTGGGAGGAAAATGCAGAGCATGAAAAAAAAGGACTTCCTTACATATTGCCATAAACGGTGATTGAAAATGACCTATTCATGTCTGTTACACCTAATCTTGTTTGATTCACTTACACTATACTGAGCAGTCAAACGAGATGTTTTTTTTTTCTCCACCCAAAAGTCTGTTTTCATGAAGAATGATCTTAATGAGTGAATGGACCTGAATAATAGTATGAAAGCTTTTTAATATATGAGATTTGCTGCTTGAAGAGTGACAATACAATGTTTTTCAATTATAACTGATTGACACTTGCATCTCGCTTCTCTTTTAAGATGTCAAAAGAGCCTCTGGCGTTTACATTCCACGACAAAGTAGCCACTCTGTTATTATAGTTGGTACTTTTCTCAAGAAAAACATTTAGAAGGTTGGGTTTGCTTCTGATGCAAATGTTTGTAGATGTGATTGTTTGAATGTGCAAAAGAGCAGGAAAATAAATGGTTATACAAAGTGAATACCCCATATAAAAAGTCATTTGTTTTATCCAATTTAAAGAAAAAGAATGTTCTCTATGATTGACTGACAATCAGTCATGGTTGTTGTCTGCCTGTCTGTCACCAACTCTGAAAAGGATAAGCAATCTCGGAAGTAAATACGATGAAAGTATTTTTGTGAAAATACAAAATGAATGAATGAAATACACAAAACAAATATGAATGGGGTTCTGTAAATTGATTAAAACATTGCATCACCATTTTGCTAAATTCCACACTTGTTTGAAATATATGGATTGCATCAATAATTCTTATAAAAAATCAAATTAAAACGATACAATCCATTTTAATATATTGGAAATTTTTAGCGTGGGAGGAAAAATAAAAACCTTTCCACCCACCCAAGCCTTTAAACTGCAATTTATATTTACTCCAACTACTCTTGTATTAAATATTCTAATGAAATATTCTAAATCACCTGCTTTACTTCCAATAAAGGAGACACAAATCTTCATGCTACTTTCAATAGTCCCCCTGTCAGAGACAGTCAATTAAATAAAATTCTTTATGCTGCCAACAATATGCTAGACATTTGGACTCACCAGATGGCATGTGCAGGGCCTCCGTGCTCCCTATGGAGATGGTCTTCCTCCTTCTGTTGATGACATCACATATCACCTCCGGCCTTCTGTTTCCTTTTCCGGTCAGCTGACGTGCATCCACTTTTACTGTACTGTCTCTAGTGACCCTAGATCCTTTTCAAGATATAACTGAATGCACTTGTTTCTTCTGCTCTAATTCAACAAAGTGACAAAACAATAGTATGAGCAATTAGTGCAAGGCTGCTTTCTTTTTTTTTTAGCAACAAATCAACATCCGTAAGTAAAGTGCAGTATCTCCCGTCATTTTTTTGAATGGGAGCTTCATGAATGGGCGTAGAGAGAGCTGGGTGTTACTCAACTTTTCGACAGATTGCAAGCACAAGCAGGAGGTAAGCAGCTTGTGATGCAAACATGTGGAACATGTTTGGAAAAGTCGGAAGGATGTACAAATTAATGAGGGAAGGGGAGAAGTATGTTCTTCCCACTGTTTTTATTATACTCAGGAAGATGCTTGGGGTTATCATAAAAATAGAGCAATGATCTCACACTGAGTAGAGTAGAAGCAGGAGAATATTGTGCACTAAAACACAATTTTCATCTGAAATGATTGACAACAGAGCCTCACCTGACTGTTTCATCTCAAGATTGAAAATCAGCCTCTGGCATTTACATTCCATTCTTCAGAACTATTGCTTTAGATCATGGGTGTCAAACTCTTTTTTTTCGCAGGTCTCATTGTAGTCATAGCTTCTTTCGGAGGGCCATTATGACTGTCAACCCAAATAAATGTATGAGCAACTCATTATATAGAGCAAAAGCTACAAAACAAACTGACAAATAACTTATTTTCAAATCAGATGAGTAAAAACTGGTAATATATATATATATATATATATATATATATATATATATATATATATATATATATATAGAGAGAGAGAGAGAGAGAGAGAGAGAGAGATATTAAAAGTGAAGACAATTTGCAATTCTAGTAATGACACCCGAATTTGATGCACAATTTGTCTTCGCGGGCCACACAAAATGATGTGGCGGGCCGTATCTAGCCCCCGGGCCTTGAGTTTGACACATGTGCTTTAGATGGAAAGGGTTTCAGTTTTATTTGTCGGCATTACTGAGAAAAGTTGTGGCTAAGTGACTGATGCTTCATGGACAGGGCTGCATTTTTATAAATTTCATATCACGAAGTGTGATACTTGTTCAAATGATTGCAAAGATTGTTGTTTTGCCTGATTTTAAAGTCATAGGTTGTAAAATGAGGTCATTTAATCCACATTTTTGAAGATAACGCCACACAAACTTGTCAAAATAACTGAAGCTGCGTCTTTAGCTTCATCTTCAGTCATTTTTACATTCTTCCTTTAACTTTCTGTTCGCTTCTTCAACTTGCAAACCAGAGCAGAGAAGGAAAAGCCAGTCTCTGTTGGGATGCTGTCATGCACATTTCACCGCAGCTAATTTTTCTTTTTGTTTGATCTCTGTGCACCCCTGGTACCAAATGGCCTTTGAATCAATATTGCAGTATAACCTTTTTTGAAATAGCATTATTTAAACATTGTTTAAAGAACAAATATTCAAACACAAATGACGCATCAACACATAAGAAGTCATAGCCATACTCAAAATTCAGCAGAAAATGTGTTACCAACGATCAGCTTTGCGGCAAAATTGTTATTTGTGCCTTGTAAAAATCTAAATCTACATGACTATCTGTATGCGTGCCTCACATTGCCCTCATTGGAGGTCAAGACATACACAACAGAAGCACTGCGTAGACCTTTGAATTAATAAACTGAAACAATACCAAGACTTGATTTGTGTCACGGATGCAGATAGAGCAGGGCGACCAAACGCAGCTTGGACCAGGAAGTAGAACGAAGCATCAAGTGAAACAGACGGGAACTAGCAAACTAATAACATGACAGACTGACAGACTGACCGACCGACAGGGATGGCAAACACAAACAGACTCGATAAAGACAGGAACCAAAAAGACATCAAGACAACAAGAAGAAGAGGAGTGAGGGGCAGACAGGACTTATATACACGACAGGTAACAAGAGGTAGGTGAGAATAATCAAACTAATCATGGGCACACAGGAGGGGAGGGGCGAGCACACAGACTGAAACCATGACAACAGACACATAGTGGAACGGCTGGGGACGAGACGTGACAATTTGATACCTTCCATCTGAGTAATGACTGTATTAGACAGCAAATTATGATTATGTTAGAGCTTGCAATGCTTTAATATATAGCAACAAAGTTTCCCATTGTTTGCTAAGTGGCAGAGTTCCCTTAACTCCAAAAAAGCTGTTCCTACCCTTAATGCCCCTGTTTATCCATTACTAACTCCAAATCCTGACATATGTAAATTTTTAATGGCTAACATAGATTTGTCTGCACTCAAAATGAACTTACGGGGGATTTTCCAGAATTTCCCAAATGCTTTTGTGACGCTCCATGTAAGGACAGAGATATTGAAAATAGTAGACAAATGGGCTCATCAAGCCATGGTTGGACGTCAAAGGTCACTGACTAGGAAGCGCGTTTCCCCCATTCTCATTTTTCGACTCTTTCTGTGTGATTAATTCATGTCCAACATGACACTGAGGGCTTGAGTCAGCCTGCTGCCATACAAAGACCCTTCAGTGCACTCAATATTATTCAGTACACAGTCCGATGAGATCACCACAATGCTATGTCTGCCACACACTCAAGTATTCACTGAGAAACATTCAAGTGGTGTCACTACACTGTCAAATTTTAACTGATGTTGCACACAGTAAGGCTAATACACACACAAATAAACCCACAAGGTATGTGTGTACATATATATACACAGTAGTTTAACCAGACCATGGCACCTTGGACTACAAGGAGTGCATGAGGAGGTTCTACATAATGGAAAATAGGAGGCTAAAATGTTCTATGTCTGGTTGCGAGATGTGTGGATAATTTCAGTTTCAATTTGTCACCTGTGTGTACTTTTAATAAATGATGACGGAATATGATATTAGTCATATTCTTATTGGAACTCAAAGTATCTTGCCTGTAAAAGAAAGTGAGTTGAATTTACAGAATACATGCGTGGTCAGGATGGTACCGCTGCTACCTCAATTTGAGCCAGGAAAAACCCTGTATAATGCCAGTAGCCAGCTGTCAACAACAATAATAATAATAATAATAATAATGCACCAAAAGGTGCTTTTAACTCTTGATACTTTATGTTTTTGTTTATGGCTATGAAAGAAGAAAGGAACCTGGAATCCAATAATTAGCTCTATAGGGTGCTTTATATAATTGTCCTTTGAAGTAGTATATTCTGTACACCAAAAATAGAGGCATGATGAGGGTGCAATAAAACATATCTGGCGGTCCAGTTCCTTGCTCAAGGGCACTTTGTCGATGTTTGGGAAGAAGGTAATGCAACCATTGCCCAGCCCTTTACATGTCCAAATACAATAAACTACATAGGAGATTCATTCTCAGTATACTCTGGTTGTTGTTATTGTAGTTAGATTTTATTTTTTTGACAACCTCTAGCATAGTTGTAAATGAACAGTCAAGTTCTGAATGTTCAGCATTCAATAGTGCGATTTATGAAATCAAACAGTTTGTATGGAGCACAGGATAACCTATTGTTGCAGTTAAGTCTTCTGTTTTTTGTCCTCTGCTGCAAAATCTGACTATGAACAATCACTGCATTGAACTTTGTAACAAACGCGAGCACTTTGTTTTGTGGAAATGTAGTCCACTCCTTCGTGGAGAAAATCTGTAGCAGCATTGCTTGAATGTATCCATAAGGGGGTCACAAATAAGCAGCATGGTAATGACAGCAGGGTGCATAATTACACAGCTAATTATACAGCTTTGTGTCACCAGTAATGACCTGTCAATCATTTTGAGCAAAACGCTCATTTGCGTGGAGGTACTGAGAATTCATTATGTTTACAGGAGCAGTATATTACATTCATTCGCCATTATCCCACAGTCTATTTTGTCCACAATGTCTTCCATATGCAGCTTGACAATGGCCTCGATTCATCACGGCTACTGAGCTACAAAACACACATCTCATCACCGCAGTGTTTCTCTATGGGGACAACCGCTCCTTTTTCCTCACCCACCTGATGCTCCACTTCTCAGAGTACATTCTTATAACTACAGGAACCAAAACTAAGGCACTCAAGATGTCATATTTTAGAATGTTAAAATGTTTCATACCTGCATGTCTATTTCAGGGATGGGCAATGGGCGGCTGGTGGACCAAACCTGTGGAGGACCAAAATTGCCAAAATACAAAATGAATAAAAGTGAAAATAAGAACAAGTATACCGTAATTTCCAGACTATAAGCTGCACCGGACTATAAACCGCACCATCTAAAATTCGGGGATATTTTAGTTTTTTTCTTACATAAGCCGCACCGGACTATAAGCCGCACGTGCACACGGGTTTTTTTTTTTTACAAAGAAAGACAGTATACAGAAAGCCTTTTTAAAGTTTTAATAACATACTTTAACATACTTTAACATGTCTTTCTAAACATTGCTTGTGACGCAGCAGTAGTACCGCAGCAACACAGAAGTGTGCACTGCTTTGTGTAATCTCTGAGTCACATGGCAGAGTAAGAGAAAGGGTTTAGAGCCCTTTCACGCAGGTCACCTAGCGTGCATTCCTACTAAAGCTCATAATAGTCACAAGCAACAAAGCCAGAATAAGCAGCAGCCATAGTAGTGTTTCAAAATGGTATTTTTGTTGTTTTTTTCTTCAAGATACCGCACAACAGTGGTCCACAGCCTTTTTACGAGTGTATAAAAGTGATCAAGCCATCACAAAAATCACGAAAAAAAATCTCATATAAGCCACACCTGACTATAAGCCTCAGGGTTCAAAATTTTGGAAAAAAGTCGCGGTTTATAGTCCGGAAATTACGGTATATAAAAAAAAATCAATAAAAAAAATCTAAATAGATACTTAATTGTATTTTATTTATTTTTTTATTTATATGTATTAATTATTTATATATAATTTGAGTTGTTATTTATTTTTATATGTTTACTTTTGTATTTCTTTTTACATTTATTTTTGTAGTACATATATAAACTTTATATTTAAATTTATATAATTGTTTTTTGTTTTTCTAACAACCTGACTAACTTGTATGCTCACTACATCTTGCTTGTGAAATCACTGTTAAAGCATCTCATTCCATATCAATGGCAGTCATTTTATATGTGATTCCAGGGGGTTATGCCTGACCATGACAATTAACCATGGATGGCAATGCTCTAAATTTTTCAGTCACACTATTTAGGACAACTTTCGGTCATTCATGATCGGTCACCGATTGATACAGAGAATCCCTGGTAATTATTGGTAGGCATCATCCACCGGAGTGCATCAATCAACACACCTATTTCAGCTGTAGTGCAAGTTTAACAAAACGATCTCTTTGTGTGTCTTGACAAGTAAAGAAATTGACAATAAAGCAGACTTTGACTTTTTAATCCAGGAATAGGGTTGGGAAAAATGCAGCTGAGTTCCACCAGCAGAATGGAGAAAAAGAGAAAGCCGAGTGGAAAGTTTTTCATCAGAACTACCAAAAGATTCACCTTGAACGCTCTTATTGGTGGGAGCAGTACGACTGTGGTCAGTGTCCTTGACAGTGTGTCAATAAAGCAGTCTAGTTTTTTATCAATTATAGTAAAAGCACCGAGATGATTTACTTATTGGATAATAATAAGCAAAAAAGATTTTAGGACTTTAGCTCAGGAAATAGGAGATTTTTCTCAGATTGACAGTTTTTAGATGGTGATAAAGAGTAAAATTAGAAAATCATTGCAGTCCACGGATGTGAATGGCTGCCTTGGGCCCCCAAATGACAACACCCTCTGGGTAAGGCTTAACGTCACATGTAAAATGCAAAGAATGCTGCACCTCACAAAGCCAAAGCTTACATAGAAAATGGGTAGGTGGGCTGCCCTGAGTCCAGTAACAATGTTTTGCAGTGCAGGGGGCAGCTCTGCTCCTCCAAGAAAACAGACGAGCCGGTTAGACAGATGTATTGTTGGCTGTTTCAACACCAGAGTTTTTAAAAAAAAAATTATGTTCTCTTTTGGTGGTGGTGGTGGTGGTGGTGGTGGTGGTGGTGGTGGTGTGTGTGTGTGTGTGTGTGTGTGTGGGGGGGGGGTTGATTTCAACCTCATCATAATTCGCTTGATTCAACACGAGTCAACTAAAAGCCGTGTTGTGTCTTGTGTTGATTCGTCAGGCAGGACACGCCCACTTCACAATTGGTCAAATAATTATTTGTACTCAGATATACTTAGGTGTCTTATGTGGATGCTTCAGTTACTGATTCTGTGCCGACCTTCTTTCTACAGTAACCTTGATGTACACCACTTTGTGCACCCCTCAGTCCGAGCATGTGTCAATTCAAATGAGCAAGTTGATCAAAGATTGGCTCCAGGCATTATTTCTAATTAACTTAACAGTAAACAATTAACTAATTACTTACTTGTTCAATGCATATATTAAACAGTTAACGTAAACTTGGTAGCTGTAATAATATTCCTGAGGCTGAGATCGTGTTTGTAACTATGTTTTTGTATTAATGTCAAATTACATTCTACACAAAGAGAGGGATAGGGAATTACAAGTTTAATTTTAATAGCAAAATCCAAAATAATAGTGTGCAAATGAAAAATGTTGATAACCCTGGATTTTAAGCAACACGAGCAATTCTTTGCAAAGCAGTTTTTTAATTACTCATCATAACCCCTGTATAGTTACAAAATCATTGGATAATCATTTTGGATGTTGTTTGGATGACAGCTGTGCACAACTCTTTATTGCAATGAACTACAAAACAAACAAAGGTAACATTGTGTCTGTGGCTTGTCTTGAGATCTGTGAAGTGTATTGCGTATTGCACATACTCAAATGTTCTCAAACACAGTAAGTGCATTGTCATTCATTTTAAATGGTGTAACCATTAATTATTGTGTACTGCTAATCTGCATTTGCACACTGTTTTTTCATATTTACTGTAAGTCAAATAGGTTTAGAAGCACTGTACTTTCCGTTGCTTGTTTCTTATTGATAGTCAGTATAAAGGAACACAGTATTTTGAGTAAGAGTGCATAATCAGGGGGAAGAAGTGATAATAATGCAAAAAAAAAAAAAAAAAAGCAAACATTTAAGCTCTCATTCATTATCATTATGTATCATTTTAACGAATAAAGTGACAAAAATGTTATATTTCAACTACATTCTACTTATTCAGATTGCTGGTGCTGCACACTCATAAAGTTTATGTAAAAAGCATAACAAATAAGGCAAAGCCAAAATTCTTCTTATGGTGTCAAAGTCGGGCAGCTCTTTTTTTGTGTGTGTGTGTGTGTGTGGGGGGGGGGGGGGGGGGAGGACATGCCTACCTACCTCAGTCCTTCACAATAAAGAAAAGTACAAGATGGCATCTACACTTCCAAGTCTGTATTGCTTTCATCTTACTCCAGCACATGATCACACAAGCACTGTTTGTGTGAATACGTCTCTGAACCACACAAGTCTGTGCTGGTGTGCCCACAATTTGGTTGGTTGCTTGACGAGCTCTAGAACAGGTTCTCAGCCATGGCAGTGAACAGTGCATGGAATCTCCGCAGTTTATCAGTTCCTCTCTAAATGTATGGCAGTATTTGACGGACATTCACACACGATTAAAAGAGTCGGGCCTGTTTCTTTAGCTCGTTCCTCTTCCATAAGGCCAACCTGTCGAAATCCTCGATGCTCATGCCGAACACTTGGACAAACTCCTCTGGGGAGAGGTGACGCTGGGACAAAGAAGGAAAATCCCATTAACATGTACTGCCTGTTTTATTTTCTCAGGTAAAATTTCTTCATTATCCTTTCTATCTGGGCGAGCAACACTTGAGTGATACAGTGCAAAGTCGAATGGTGACTGTTTCTTCTTATTATTATTATTATATTATTATTTCCTTAGTATATAGTCTTTTTTTAGAAGAAAGAGTACAATTTACCTCCAGTCTGGATCTCTCGACATCTCTGGGAAGCCTGTTCCTCCCTCTGGTGGTGACAATAAGCGCTTCGTAGGGATAAATCTGCAAGGGAATTCAAACGGGCCTAAAAATCAGATGTCTCATCCATTACTACAATTTGAATAATTCAAAACATCTCAATAGAATTAAGTTTAAAGAGCTTACCTTGTATTCCGCTGTAATCCAAATACAAGATAGTTGAGTTAGTGCAATGGATACTGCTTGATTCACTTGTTCAAAAAAATATTCACATGCTTAAGAAATGTTTCCATATACCTCTGCTTCCCCAGTTGAGTTCATTACTACTGTCATACTGGTACTGGTAGTAATCGGCACTTTGAGGCTGCAGGTGATTTTGAGTAAAACAGGGTCAGTTCAGCAAGTCATAAAAACAATATACGCTCAAGTTTGTGATGGTAAAGTAAAAAAATGTGAGACAGTTCTAATGGGATTAATTTTTAAAATATTTTTTCAAGGCTCTGCACCTCATACAAGGATCAAATTTTGCATATTTTCAGGAAAGTGCTTTGTGTGATTCACTGGTGTCTCACCCGTTGTATGCCATTGCGTCCATAACCGGGAAGTGAGGCAGACTTGCAAACAAAATCTAAAATAAAAACATAAACATTTAAAAGTATTACAGTGATGCAATATCATTTTTCCAGGTTTGACACATCAGTCCTGCACAAGACATGTTATGGAAATATAACATCAGTGACAAACTGCTGCCACTAGACGGCGCTCACTAGCAGCAAATATTTGTGGGTGCCTGTAGTACAGTACAATAGAGTTATCTGAAATGCCAACATTTTTCCGTGACAATGCTATACTTTAAAAATTTTCCTATTCAAATGGATGTGAAATTTGCATAACTGCTGTGTGTTTATCTTGCTAATCAGACCAATCTACTCACCACTATCAGTGCTGTATTGGGATCGGGGAGCTGTGAGAGGCAAACAATGAGAAGATCATTAGAACTTCTTAACTGTACAAATAAAAAAGAACTCAAATTTACACAGCAATGAAATGTTTTATTATTATTAAAGCTAGGGAGGATCACACAGCATCACAAGCACGATATGGAAGAAAGAGGCCCAGTAAGGAGAGGAATCAAACAGGAATCAAGTGCGAGAACCAACAGAGTGCTGTCCCCTCCCATTTGAGAAAGAGCTTTAATGAGAGATCTTACAGCTCATAAATAAACCAGGCTATGCAACACCAGCTGTGCACAGGAGAATGAGTGGGTTTCATATACACATGAATGGATGCATGAATACGCGGAGTGATGAAGAATGGTAGCATGTAGAAACGCCACGTCTGGGGCGAGGAAGAAGTCGGAGGAGGGCGAGAAGGGAGATGACGAAAGCGATGGTGCATGCAAGTGAAAAGAAGCACTTTGGTGGGGGAAAAAGGGAAAGCTGATGAAGACAAGCTACAATGTGAATGTCAAGGGCTACAAAAAAGAGATTCAAATATTGCTGGTCAATATGGAAAACGTTTTCTGTCACATTGTAAACCAATTTATACGTACCCCCAAACAGATATTTTAAGTTATTCTATTAAAGAAATGATACACTATATTAGAGATAATTTTCTTTTCTCACTTTAATTTCAAGTGACGTAAAAAAACAGACCTGCATCAACAGAGAAATGAGTCAATGAGTGCTGCTCATCCAAAGCACTGGAAATACTGATCAAGACTATCCTGTCTACAGTAGATTATTAAAAACTGTGAAATATACGGACTAAATCCAAGCCAGCAGTTGGGTTGCTCCTAGCCTCGGAGTACAATGAGACTGTGGCAATGGACCTTCATGATCTGGAACTTAGTGTATGGTACCTCCACATCATTGACCATTTCACAAATGTTCAATCAGGCCATCAGAGATAGTCAACTTTTTCATTCACTCTTGGATAAGTATCCATGGAGCACCAAAATGGATCTACACTGACAACCAAGAGTTCAACAATGAAGCGATAAAGGACATGGTAGAAAACCTCAATATCGAGACAAAGACAACAGCAGCAGACAGTCGGTGGAGCAACCGAATGTTGGAGAGAGACAAAATGACACTGACAGAAATCCTCTTGAAAGTGAAATAGGAAAATTGGTGTGGATGGCAAACTGCTTTAGATCGGGCTCCTATGGCTAAAAACAGTATGATCAATGTGCATGGTTACAGCCCACACCAGCTTGCTTTTGGTCAAAACCTCAATCTCTCTTTTGTATTACTTGATAAACTACCTGCTTTGGAGGGAAATACTCTGAGCACTAAAGTAGGTCAGCAAATATCAGAATTAATTGGAGCCAGGAGAGCTTTCACCGAGGTAGTATGTTCTGAAAGTATAAGAACAGCACTACGCAAACAGCTTAGCCTACAGATGAAAAGTATGAAACAGGAGACAAAGTGTTCTACAAACAAGCTGACAGTACAGAGTGGAAAGGTCCTGCTGTAGTTATTGGACAGGATAGGTCTGTGGTGTTTATCAGACATGAAGGTCTTTTTCTACGTGAGCACCAGTCTAGGTTGAATAAAGTTAAAGTGTGTTCGTGTTAAATGATAGATAACTAATGTTAACCAGCTCTTATAGGCCAAGTAAATAAGTAACCACAAACTCAGTCTTGACCTGTATCTACACCCCAGCTCCAAATAATGATATTGGAGATTAAAGAAATTATTGATATATTTTTTGTGTAATCCTGCTAAATCTAATTGTCCTATATTTGACAGTTTAGTACAACCTCAAAGCTGGAGGTAGGATGAGACGGACACTTGGTACTGGTTCATTCGCGCCATATGGGAAACGGGTGCATGAGGGGAGCAAGGTGCTTGCTTACATCCATTGATAGTGTTGTTGTAAGCCGTGGAGCCATAGCCTGTAGTGTTGAGGGTTTCCTTGCTCCCGCTACGAGAATTCCTTGCACTGCCCCAGGGGTCGTTGTCATAGGAACCAGATCTGGCTTTCATCTCCTCCTTTAGGATCATCCTTCCTATGCCACTCCCAATCTGAAAATTTGACGTGCAGAGCCCAAGTAGTGCAAGAGGAACAAACAAAGGGGATCGTTTAGGTACCATACCCTAAGATATGCATAATTTATGCTGTTTCTGACACTATGTTGAAGTAAAGGGGGAAGCGAATAATGAAGCTCTTAACTCTTTGAAGATTGTGACTCCAACTCTCTTCATCTCCTCCTGTTGAGTACCTTCTCCTTGGTACCCGATAGGCTGAGCGGCAACACAGATAGATACAAGACATTGCCTTATGAGTGAAAATAAACTCAAGTATACTCTGATGACTTGAGCCCAGAGGAGGCAGTAAACCATATGGAGTGAAAGGAGTCTTCCATACCCCTGGGGGAGCTGCTGTATGGGTAGTAGTCACACTCGGACTGGGGGTATGAGTCAGGGGAGTAGGTAGACAGGCTTGAGGATCTCAGGATATCCTCGCTGGTCCTACTTTTGGTTGCTGTGTTCAAATGATTGTCTGTGGAAAAAGAGAGGCATTTGGGAGAGAAAGGGAAAGCAGATAAAAAAAAACATATGTACCTAATCATAGACCGATCAAACCCGACAATCTGGTCTGTCAAATGTTTCAATAGCAGTCTCTCTGAATTAGTAGGTTTGCCGTGCCCATATTAGTCATCTGAAATTTGCTTACTTCTTTGCTATTGCCACTTTAAATATTCAAATACCAGCTGAGAAATGGGGTTGCAGCCATGAAACCAGAATGAAAATAGATGTGTCACAGTGTTTTTGCTGAGATGAATAGGATTTCTACAAATTTAATTATGCTCCGATTCATACCAGAAAATTAATTTCAGCTTGTATGTGTGTGCGTGTGTGGCTTGCAAAAAATAGTTCCAGCAATTGTGACAAAAGCATTACGTGGCATTATCTGTTCTCACATTCACACCTGCCTGAGGAGTGAATTGCCAAGGCCTGTAGATGGCTCCTTATGACAGGGTGCAGCGGTAAATCACAAAATAAATGTAGCTGCGTGCCATTTTAGATGGTGGCCAACCTAAGAAAGCAACAGTTCACTTCCAAAAGTTGCTTTTTTTAAACGAGACAGTCGAGATTTTGGTAGAATTCTTGATTGTACCACATATGTAGGTCAAACAAATCTGAGTTGCACAAACAGTTCTTAATAAAGTGCTGCAATGAGCCCTGAGGCAACATTTAGGTTCTACATTTTGTTTCCTTTTAATTCTGTTACACCGTAAAGTCACAGGCACACATATGTTTAGATCCAAACCAGGTTTGTGTTGCAAATGTCAATCAGGTACCTGCCAAAGTGACACTTGAAATGTACATGTAAACAATGAAATGGAAATTGAATTTGGCTGCTTGGGCTTTTAGTCTAGAGTTTGCATTTCAGAAAATTCCTTAATACAGGAACATGAGATGAGAGGAGATTTCTTGGAAAGAAAACCGTTAATAATTGTCCTTCACAGCCACATTCACTTCCCTACGTCATTTTTCGGGGAGATCAATGTTTGAGCCAACAGCAAGAAAATAAGCCTCTTTAACCTGAGTCCGATACTGGCCCAGCCTGAGGCAGGCAGTCATTTCATGAGTGTGAAGCAATCACATTGATGCCACTCTGCACAAAAGCACAGTCAATGGAAGTCAATGAGGTTGACATGCAGCGTAATGTCAGATGGATCGCCCCATCACTCTGTGGGCCAGTAACCATGCCGGCCGGCCCTGATCCATGATGCATTGAATTCCAATCCACACAATGCATGACACTAGCGACGGGCATCGTCATCTTCGGGACACACACTTTCCACTTGCCTGACGCCACAATCACAAGTACACAAGTATGTTCACAGTAAAGTTGTGTAGGCTGTACTGTGCTGACATGGAGTTCCCAAAACAAGAAGAGAGACAGACATGAATATAATCCATGGACCGACTGAGCAAAACAGCAAGTACAAGGGAGATTACTTACAGTGGCAAGGTCACCGGGTTAAATGGAGCAGGATGTGGAGGTGGAGGGTAGTGGAAAAAAAATTGTGATTGGATGCAAGAAAAAAGAGGTGGAAAGAAAAGGGAAATGTTACTGGAGCACCCCTGTGGGACACTGTGTGACATTTTATCAAGATATTTCCGTAGGCTATAAGGGGCTCAAGTTCTCAGAAAACTGACTGATATGAAATAAAATAAACATGTTTGTTAAGTAGTACATAACGGGCTGGTAATCCAAAACCATGCAAATCTTGGGGATTTGGTCTCACATCATATTTCTTTGTGTTAGGTTACGTAGATATTTCATGGTTTGAAAAATCGGATTAGTGCAAAAACAGATTACAGCCTGTGATGTAATTAGCATCATTTGTACGGACAGAAGTGTTGGTACACAAGTTGACAAAATTCACAAAGTGACCATGAAAGCCAACATGCACAAACACGGAACTAACAACAAGGCCACTTGCTAAAATACTGTGCTAATGTAATATAGCTGTTGATAGTGAGTATTTCTAGTAGAACATTCTGGTCAAGTTGAAGAAAGTAACAGCTTGAGTTAGGAGACAAAGTATTGAAATACAGCAGCTAATACAGCAGCTTCCAGTGGATTTCTGCCAAATAGTGGTCAACAGTCTAGGTCGAATCATAATAATCTCTATCGTGATTTCATATTTTACATTAAATACTAAAAGTTATTTGTGTTTCCCCACACATTGGAACATGATGTGCTGAGCAGAGTTGACTTTCTCCAGGGTCTGTGGTAAAAACTTACCCATAAATCTAGACTCACCACTTATAAATGAAGGAAGTCAAATTGCTGTTAGAGTTTGCAAACTAGGTTTTGTTTTTAGATTGCTGTAGTTGAAATAACAATAATTGGAATGTCAATACTAATCCATAGTTGGTCCTAAAGGTCTGTTGAAAGACATCGATAGATCAGTAATGACATGGTTGTCAAAGCACAGCATGACTACACTGACAGGAGGACAGGCAGGCTAAGGCGGGGCTAACTGCACTGTACCCGTTCTCTTATAGATGGGAGGCTTCCTGTAGATGTTGGGCTCCCCTGTGGCTGAGGAGAGAAAGAGGAGATGGGAAATTGAAACGCAGTGGCATAAAAGAGGAAAGGCTAGAGGTTGTGACTTGCTATTGGAACAATGGGATGAAGAAACAGGGAGAGGTTGCGAAGCATGATTAAATCAGGTCAAGTATGCTGTATGAGAGGATAGACCAAAAGGAATTCTCTTTTGTATAACAAGACTCCTTTTACATATTATTCACATCCTGTCAGTCCCGAGGAACCTGATGTTGTTCCTCCGAGTGATTAGTGGCTCGTGTGATGAAATGGTGACGAGTCCTACCAGGTACATGAAAATGTTTTGGGGGCTGGATGAGGGTTGGAGTGTTGGACCGTCCCTCTTGGCCGTGGTATGGTGAGCTCCTGCCACTCTCGGATCCTATAGCCAATCATACCAAAGCATTGGTGAATATGAGGGTCCAACACAAAGTGAAAAATGACAGTCATTTAGCAGTTTGGAAAGTCACCTAGTAAATTACACATTTTTATATACATACACACACATTGACTTGAGTATCGATCTTTAAATGCTCACCAGGGTAACCGAAGTGCTGCGGCGAGCGAAGCGCAATGGGTGACATGCCTTGACAAGTGTAGGTTGGGGAATCAATGTAACCTGGACTGGAACATCGCCTCTGCTTCATGTCCAGGCAGTTGTAGTCCTTGACACGTGAGATGAGATGACAAAATAAAAACACAGAAGTGGTTGAGAGTGATCTTAAATGGTCTTCCTGTAACAGTGCGAAGGGGAAGGCCTACCTGAGAATACGGAGAAAGTGTCCCAAGTGACTATAAAATCAAAGAAGGCAGACATGTTATTTTCAAGTCCAAACATCTTATCACATCAAAAATAATCAATACAGATTAAGTATGTACAGTTGTGCTGCCCCTTGGCAGGCTTCCATCAATCAGAACAAATCAGCTTTTGTAGCCAAGCTGAGATGTATACTTTTAAACAGGGTGAATTTGATGACTTTATAAAGAGCTACGGTCAGGGGAGGTTTGTATTCATTTGAAATAACACAAATTCAAATTGGAGACACTGGATAAACAGGACAGTGAATTATATTTGAATACATGTTTGAGTGGTCGTCTTGCAAGTTGCAGTTGTTTGATTTAGTCATGTAAAGTATTGCATTTCATATAACCCCAATAAAAATGCAATGTGCAAAGAGATGTGCAACGCACAAGCATTTTTCCTCGAGTGTCTATCTGGAAAAACTTAAAATTTCTCCTTAAATTACAGACCAGTGCCACATTTGGCCTGGAGTGTGTAGCAGTTGTACCTCCCCATAGCTGTAAGTCAAGTCTAGCCTGTCATCAGAGGTGTATCTCTGGTAGGGCTGGTATGAGGAGCATATGAGGTCTGGATGCTGGACTTCATATATGGCCTTGATCTTTGGGAGGGCAGCTAGGTCCTTATAATCTAGGAACTCATTCGCCAATCTGGCCTGGAGAGAGGACAAACACACATACAACCACCAACACAGACACAACAGCAACCACATGAACGACACCCAGAAATATGAAGTCCATGAGTGATGGCAAACAGAACATGCAGCAACAGAGAACTCAAAGCAGACGCATGAAAGCCTGTGCAAGCACCTGTTTAATTGTACGCCAATGTGTGTGCATGCGTCTGAAGGGTTTGAGAAGTTGTTGACCTTCAGGAGGAAAGACAGCTAGAGTGCGGGAGGGGGAGAGGAAACATCATGGAAGGCAAGTGTGCTTACACTACATTTGTCCCTCATCCATCACCTTAACCACAAAGGTCATTGATTAAGTGATGAGAGGCAAGTGTGGCCGAGCAGAGTTGAGTGAGACCCCCACTTGCACGCAGGACACACTGACAACACACAGCAACACTCAGCCGTTCGCCATGCAGAATGCCATGACACACACACTATAGAAATGGATTTCTGGGAAACAGTCATCGCTGCTTACTACTTGGGTAACTTTATTGAGTCCTAAGTACACTAAATACTATGAACAACTTACTGTACATCTGACCATCCACAATATTCTGCAATCACAATTTGTGTCTCGTATTTTGCCAATACAAATGCAATAATCATGAGTTTAGGAAAATGGACAATTGGTGCATCAGGAGCTCGTACAAAAAAGGTGAGCTGAGTGGCTGGCTACTGTGCAGAGAAGATGCAGAGGCACAGGTTCGGACTCTGAAGGGATACTGTAACCATGAACATTTATGGATACAAGATATTATGGGAAGGATAACAAGACACACTTGTATGTAGTTAGTAGTAGTTAGTTTCTTGTTGTGCTGTTTGCTCAATACCACAACAAGGGACTGTAATTTGTGACATGAATGAGCAAAGAAAGTGAACAGGCCATGGGAGTGAGCAGCAGCCCTCGGGTTGGTGTCGAACACTCTTTTCACGAATAGTCCTTTAGTGCTTTTGTGTTCTTATTTAAGTCATATCGATGTGCGGGTGAAAGCAAGGAGGTCTAAAAGATGCAAAGACAATTGGCTACTTACACAAATAACTCTATTAGGAGAACCGATGGAAGAGCCTGGAGGAGAGATGGAGGTCTCAGACAAGCGTCTGTGCTGTGAGGTAGCAACAAACCAAACAAAGTACATATTGAGAAATTCACAGTTTCATTTTTAACCCAACCAATTAAAACTTTAATACTTTCAATCTCACCCTGAGCCTCCTCTCTGCTCTTGCTGCTTGCTTGCATAATGGGTGCCACACCTCGCACCCTGAAGTAAAGTGAAGGACAGAGGTGAATATGGACAGATGAATAAGTTTTGCATCACATCTCACCTGTCAGATACATTTCCTCTCCCTCTGTGAACATCATGTTACAGCGAGCACAGCGGGCACAAGTTGGATGGTAGTGCTTCCCTCCAGCCTGAAAGAGAAGAGAAGAACAAATATTCGCAACAGATTTAACCACAAATACCATCTCAAAGGGGGCATGTTATGGACACTTGACTCCTTAATGCACACAAATAGTTGAGTGTCTGGGTGGGGGGAATCCATCCACCCATCAAGTATCAAATTAAACAAGCAAGTACATCTTTTATCTACCCAGTTGCCTGCCATTTTCAAACCAGCCACAAAACTACGTACACTGTTACTTGAAGCCAAATATTAAGACGACCACCAAAGTTAGCATGAGCACAGACTTACCATTGGGAGCTGCACAGACTCTCACTGCACTGTCTCAACTGTGATAAGTTGCCACAGCTGTTGATGAGTCCAATCATAATTAACTCTTCTGACGACCGTCTTAATACAGCTAATCAGCGGAATTTTGATAATCTGTACGTTAAGTGGTAGAGAACATAACAACGTGCTAGAAAAAAACTAACAACAATTAGAAATCAGCATGAGGATTTTAGTTTGGCAGAAAAAAGTTCTCTCTGTTTTGTTTTTCAAATATTTCTCCAGTGCAATCCTGCTTTAGATGTATCATCTGTTTAACACATGATCACAATGGCTTCATAGTTCTTGAGACATCATGAGACATCATCTTAATATTGCCTGTTTGTTGGAATCACATGCAAGCCCATTCCTCTTCTCCTCCCTGCCATAATTAGAGAAAGTGAGCAAATGTGCAAAAGTGAATGTGGACAATGCGCTGTGGATGTTTGTATGCGTGCGTTGTGCACGTTTGTATGCGTGCACATGCATGTCTGTCATAGATACGGAAAGAAAAATGTCACCATGCACGTGGTGGCAACACACCTATGCAAACACCACTCCATTTAATTCAGTCTCGTCCGAAATGCAGTTCTCACCGTCACACGTGCCTCAGTGTACATAGTTGACGTCTGAGGCGTGCCCCCAAACCATCAACTCTACCTTTCTGACACGCCATCAGGGAATTGCTATTTATAGACACACTGCCAACATGTATGGTGTGTGCCACAGAGACCTGAGCTGTTTATCTTAATGCACCGACACAGATCTCATATAGGCGATTGCATGCTGTTAATACGATCATCGACTTTGAATACATGCATCTGCAGATACTTCTGCTGTCTTTAACTAAAAATTTTCTCTATGATGTGCAGGAAATCATCTAATGTCATGTTAATCATGTTAAAGTCAAGAGGGATGCATTTCTGTCTCCTGATTTCCAAGAACAGAGAGTTAGTGTCTTCGGTCAGATGCTACAGTATTTGCACAACAGCTGAAACCTGAGGCATTAAGAGGCTGTTCTAAATTTACTATTGAGATTAAATGCAATGCATTTTGAAAAAATAGTTATTTTTGCTTCAAACTTGGACTTCAATTTCACCTTTCAGGCATGGGAGTCTTGTGGTTCGATTTGTACCGTATAGAAGACAATGTTTTTTGCATTGAAATAAGACTGAAAAAATGGGGATCGTCTTACATTCAGGGTCGAGACATTATACTCATTCATTTGTGCGCAGCGGTAAGTTAAAGGTTGCTGGTATCGACTGAGTATGTTGCTGTGATTGTGCGCGTCTTTGACACAAAGTAAGTATATACATTTCATTGTTACTACTGTTGTGCCGTTTGTCTGATCGCCGTTTGTTTCGTGTGTGCGCCGTTTGATTGATAGCTTCGGCGCACTCCTTTAAGTTTGCCTAGCATCGTACGAGTAGCCGTTACGCAGCGGCACGGCGACTAACAGTCGCCAGCAAATGTATTTTGTTGTCTCGATGACTTATGTTTGGTGTGTTGCCAAGAGTATTTCATTTATGGTTATTTAATATAGAACCGTTACGCACAGTTAATTATGTAATGTGTGCCGTCGTGTTGTGTGACGTCAGAAGTTGAGCGTTGACTTACGTGCTGTATTTCTGTCTGTTGCAGAACCCCCCCCCCACAAACACACACACGCACACACACACACACACACACACACACACACACACACACACACACACCACACACCCTACACACCCTTCACACGCTTCATACAATACTCAACACACAAGAATCACATTCACACACCCAAAGACTCACCCATGTACACTACACACACTTGCTCTCAGATCCTTACGACCAAACGTGTACCTATACCCTTTTTGCCAGTTTGCCTGTATGCCCCTTTGAGCCACAGTGCCTGTTACTATTTTGCCAATAATTCAGTGAAGCAATCAAAACTGAACCATGTCTTCCCTCTTGTGTTCTGACCGACACCCGGAAACCAGATGCCATTCATTTACACATGTGATTGCACTTTAGTTTACATATTTAAATGCTCAAATATTAAGATGTGATATACAGTTTTTGCATGATTTGAATGAGGCAAAATAACATGCTTTTTCTCTCTAATATAGTGTTATAATCATTTGTTTAAGATGTAATCATTTTCTCTATAAAAATTAAATTTGGTGTTCAAAAAGTCCATCCATCCATCCATTTTCTGAACCGCTTAGTCCCCACGGGGGTCGCGGGCGCGCTGGAGCCTATCCCAGCCGTCATCGGGCAGTAGGCGGGGGACACCCTGAACCGGTTGCCAGCCAATCGCAGGGCACACAGAGACAAACAACCATTCGCACTCGCACTCACACCTAGGGACAATTTGGAGTGATCAATCGGCCTACCAAGCATGTTTCGGGGATGTGGGAGGAAACCGGAGTGCCCGGAGAAAACCCACGCGGGCTCGGGGAGAACATGTGTTCAAAAAGTCTTTCTTTCAAATTTGAGTCTTGAAAAGAGTCTTTTATTCGGGCCAATATGGTACTTCCCGCTCATTAGCAGTGTGAATGTGAGTGTGAATGGTAGTCTCTTTATGTGACCTGTGAGTGACTGAAAATGATTTTAGGGTGTATTCTGCCCTTTGACTGAAGTTAGATGGCATATGTTCCAACTTTCTACAAACTTGATAAGGATAAGCTATCTTGTAAATGGACGAATATCAGTGATGACCCCCCCCCCCCCCCACACACACACACACACACACACACACACACAGTGATGATAAGGATAAGCTATCTAGTAAATGGACGAATATCAGTGATGACCTCCAGTGAGATACATCAGATATTACTATATATGAGATTAAGTAAAATGTGTTCTACATAATAAGCCCATAGATGGAGCATCAAACTCTGACTGGTGAAAACAATATGTGTGCACAGGAGCGTTCCTTGAGTGAGACATACATAGTATAAGCAGGAATGAGACAGAGGGTGAGAGGGAGGGACTTAGAGATAAAGACTGACATGTCTCTGTGTCTATAAATAACTCAAGAGAGGCACAAAGCACTTTACACCAAACGTTCTGATGAGCAAAGGAGCTCAGGGACAAGAAGTGTGTGTGTGTATGTGTGTGTGTGTGTGCGTGCGTGTGCGTGTGTGTGTGTGTGTGTGTTCGTGCGTGTGCGGGTGTGTGTGTGTGTGTGTGCATGCGTGCGTGTGTCTGTGCGTGTGCGTGCACTACATCCTAATGCCATAAAACCATCCAAAGGTATTTAATCAATCTCTGCTAATCTCTTTCATTAGTTCCAATCCAAATAGTCTCATAAATGTTCCATTCAACATTTCAAGTCCATTTGCTCTGGCCTTCTCTTTCTTTAACCTTTCTGCCCCTTTTCTATGTAGATTTCTACCAGAAACTTTCCACTTTTCAAACAATCAACTTTCTGTTTCTTTAGTCCCGTCCCTCTTTTGATGTGGTGTTTGTGAGATATTTTGACATAAATAAGGATAAGTGCGGATGGTTGTTTGTCTCTGTGTGCCCTGCGATTGGCTGGCAACCGGTTCAGGGTGTCCCCCGCCTACTGCCCGATGATCACTGGGATAAGCTCCAGCACGCCCGCGACAAAGCGGTACAGAAAATGGATGGATGGATGGATGGCTATAATATTTGAATACAAATCCAAATATTTGAATTCAAATACGACTATATTTTGAGTTTAAATAGTTTTTGAACAACAGAACTACATAACTAACTACACAAAGCACATGTATGTTTAATGTTTAAAATTTATAAGGGTACTTGTATATATGCATCCACCGAGGAGCAAGGTAAAAATGCATCAATTATCACCAGATGTAGCAATTATCACATCTGTATTATCATGATTAAAGAAAAAAAAAATATATATATAGATACATGCACTGAAAACAATGCAACTTTAATCCATCCAGTCATTTTCTATTGTACTCTCATTATAGTCACAGGCAATTGGTGCCTATCCCAGCTGACTTTGGATGAGAGGAAGGGTACACCATGAACTGGACGTCAGTCAATCGCAGATCAAATCATTTGAAAGCCATTTTGAGGGGAATGGATGACAGCAGTTACATTTACATTCACATCTATGCACAATTGAGTCTTCAAATAACCTGACTTGCAGGTTTTTAGAGTCTCAAGAGAAAAGCCACAAAAGCACAGAGAGAGACAGCCAACAATTAAATCCAAGCAAAAGGAATAGCACATGGGATTCACTTAAAATTATTAAATGTTGATAGACTAAAAGTTGCAGAAACTATTTTATTGCATTCTCTGCATCTAGAAACATTTTCTTGAATTAAATCTGGATTCCACCTTTCTGCAAAGTGATTTATTTTTTGTCGTGGGAAAAACTACCACTATCACGAGAACAGCCTTCCAGTATGTTTTGTGTCTGTAATGGCACTAAATAATGTAAACTTAAACTTTTAAATGGTTATAAAGTAAAAACAGTTTGAAACTCTACCACAGGTTTTGGTCAAACATAGTTTTATAGAACACCAAAACCCCATGACCGACTTTAAACCACTTTATCCCTAAATAGAGTGGACTATGCTTGACGAATGCAGATGTTTTTTTTCAGTCTGGTTGAGCATGTCAAAATGTTTATCATAGTCTAATCATAAGTCGCACATTCCCCAAGCACAGTGGGGCTTAAACAGATGAAATGTGACTGCTCAATTATGATAAGGCTGATTATTCTCAGTTAGCGCAGTCATCTCCTATTTGAATGTTTCTTAATTACTGTGCACATCCTCCCAGCTAAAACTCAGTTGGCATTGTGTCACTTCTGAAAGTGTTCTTGAGTCTCACCTCCAGAACCCTTCCACTTATGTATCTGCTGCAGCCCTCACATTTCACCCCATACTGGGCATGGTAGTCCGCCTCGCAGTATGGCACTCCATCCCTACAACCGAGAACACAAAAAAACTGTAATACTAAGTTTCATGTCTGAAAAAGGAGTGGACACTAGAGAGGAATCATCATAGTCAAACTCAATTCCTTCGTGGATCCAGTTTGCTGTTTTGACATGTTTTCAGATCATTATAAAAGCAGGAATTATCTTGTTGTTTGTTGTTTGTATCTTGTTTGAGTTGATTTGTTGCCATTATAAAACCAAGTCAAGTCACATTCCCAGAGTTGACAAATATTAATGACATTCCCTGATCTGGACTCTGAGGAGGGCAAGGGAAAAAAAAAACAACTGGAAAAAATTAAAACCTTTCTTACAAAGTATATGCAATGTTATGGATAGCCTTTTAATTGGCATACACGTGTGTAAATAAAATAATCAATAATAATCCAACTTCAGTTGAAGATCTCATACATTTAATTTTTTTAGCATCCTTCTGCTCACACTTTATGAGACAGGTCGCACTGATACAAAATCAATAATAATCCAAATTCAATTGAAGAGCTCAAACATTTCAGTTTTTTAGCATCCTTCTGTTTACACTTACTATGTGACAGGTTGCACTAAAAAGTCAACCACTGTTAAATGCAATCAAGCGATCAAAAGATACTATACCTTGACTTGACTTGGAAAGCAAACAGTGAATCCATGATTCTGTGTGCGGGGCTTATTTTGAAATGTGTTGCAAAACACAGAAAGTTAAAGAAATAGAAAATCACTTGCCCAGAGTTAATTATCAAATTCTTGGAGACTTTATGACCGTAAGGGGTTTCAACTTTGAGACTCACTCCACAGTAAATTGGTTTCTGTTGGTCTTTGCATGCTCACTTGCTGATGTACTCTCCGGTGAGGACCATGTTGCACGTTTGACATCTGAAGCAGCTGACGTGCCATTGCTTCTCCAGTGCCAGGAGAGACTGACCTTGCTTGATCTCTGCTCTACATCCAGCACAGTCTGGAGAAAAAGAGCAAGAACAACACAGAGGAGGGAGAGACAGGGGGTGGGAATTGAGTAGCAGAACAAAATGAAGAAAATAGGTAATGTGCTGCTAAAATGTCTTCGGTGGCAGAGTGTGAAGGGTGAACGTGATGCTATAAAAGGATGACGTCATTAATGTCAATTTGATTTCAATTAATTCTTCAGCCCTGGTGGACACTCAGTGGAAATTTTAGTCTGTGCGTACACCGCAAATAAGAGGATGAATGCAATTTGTTTTCCTTGGCCTATGTTGCCTCTTGGATTTCAATGTTGAATTTTGATAGGTGTGCATACCCCACTTGGGCATCCTTGTATACTTGTCTACAAATCTGCTGAAGCCCACCTTATCTATAGCTGTGCAAATGCGGTATAATGCTGAGCTAAGCTAATGCTGTTTCTTCTTACAATTGTAAAACTGTGATTGAAAGTAAGAAGAAAATGAGCCAAAGGTCCTGCATGCTATCTCCACCAGCAATTAACAACTGTATTTCACATCACTAACAAGACTATTTAGATCATGAGGGTTTGCATGATTTGTGGCTCCCGAGTATCACACTACAGTACTTGGGAAATGATTACTTATTTCCATTAGGTAAAGGACTTGGCTTCGGAGTATCTTCTTAGACATGATCAATCGTCCCTTGGAGAAGTATGTCTACTAACAAAGGGACTGCTTCACTCTGCAAACTGTCAGCCACGACAAACTGCACTTGACTGTGAAAAACTGCTGCAGCGTCAGTGTATTTGCTGGTAAAATACTATATTGTCATTCAGTGGTGATGGTGCTGGTTCAACAAAGCCATGACTTTATTTCTCATTGAGAAGTTTTTTTCCACTGAGTCATACATTTGCTTCTTCTGATGATGGCAGGTCTTCCAGAACTCATTGTAAGGCATTATGTACAGCTGTATCAACTGTGTGTAATACACAGTTTAAATGCCTCATCTATGTGTAACATCTTTTGGGAAATGGAACTGGAGTAAAATATGTAAACTCTGTTATGAGAAACACAAAAATTGGCAATGGAAAGACAGCTACAAATTCAATGTATCCCCTGATTGTACCACAGTTACGTATATAATAAACAAAGCTAGTCATACTACCTCCTGTACCCTCTAAGCATGCATTTGCATTCTTACAAATCATATTCACATCACAGGACTGCAGCAGAACAGGCTGCCTAAAAAAACAGAGGATTACATATAAAGGTTGCCCTCTGAGCACCATCACACACTCTGACAGAGTGATGAACACGCATCTTGGGAGCCATTTGGATTTTGTACTCATGAATGAAGCAAGCCCGGGAGAACAATAGCTTAGTCCTGCTCCACCATTTTTTGTTACTCCAGAGTCAGTGAGCATTCGTCAGCGTTTTACGTACCAAATTAATTATTCCCTTTAAATCACTACTGTTTTGGTTTGTTGTCATAGTTTTAATTTTCCAACATTTTTCCATCAATGAGGTAGACTATGTGTTCCTTCTGAGGACTCCATTATTCTGCTGGGTGACCTCAATGCTCATGTAGAAAATGACAGTGAAACCTAGATACCCACCCGATCTGAACCAAAGTGGTGTTCTGACATTGGACTTTTGGACAATTATCAACTTTGAAGTTGTGTAGTTGTGAATTTGTGGCCCCATGTTTTGGAATCTCGAGTGAAAAGAGGGGCAAAGCTGTCAACTCAGAGACTTGACTTAACTTGTTTGTCTATGTGTGCCCCGCAATTGTCTGGCAACCAATTCACAGTGTGAAAACCCACGCAGGCATGGGGAGAACACGCAAACTCAATACAGAAAGGCCAAAGCCGTAATCTAACCCCTAACAATTGCTTCACTGTATCGCCCTTTCATCTTTTACTCTGAAGTAAACCTTCCCCTAGCCAGGCTTCTTAATTTAAACCTGGAAAAGATCTAGCCTTTCTTTGAGACAGCAGAATGTCTAACTAGTAGGAGAAGAGTATGACTAGTCTCTGGTAGTCTAGTCTAATCCATTTTCTGGAAAGCTATTCCAATACATCCTAGATTAAAATGTGAATTAATTTACAACTAGTTTTAATCCCTGTATGGGAACCTGCACATCAATGTCTTGTGTTGGTAGAGACAAATGAATGATGAGTGTGGTAAAATGCATCATTCTTAGTGGGCACAATGATCTGACAGAAACTTGATTAGCTAAATGTGCAAAGTGGGGTTACGGACACATCAAATTAAAGTCTGCGTCGGGTAGCTCAAACAGAAGGGAGAAAGCAAGGCAGATGCTGGACTTACGGCTTGGCCCGTGGATTTTGATAGGTTCATTTGGCTTGGCCAGTGAGTGAGAGCATTGCTGGCACACACAGTCCTTTCCACTGAATGTCACTCTGTCTCCGATGGGAAAGGGTTTGCTGTGGATGCGAAAACAGGCAGAGAATTAGAACCAGTAATAAAGACATAACAGTGGTTCAAGTGCTGAGAATAAACCCAGAGATAGCAAAATTTGCTGGCAGGAATTCAGTGAGATATATCCATCCACTTGAATATAAAATGCATCAGCTAAAATTTGAGGAAAATCCTGTTTTGTTCATATATAAGCTACACCAGACTCTTTTCTATTACCTGTATTACTAAAACAAACCCTCTTACAATATCATAAAAATCATATATACGTATATATACATACGTATATATATATATATATATATATATCCATCCATCCATTTTCTGAACCGCTTAGTCCCCACGGGGGTCGCGGGCGTGCTGGAGCCTATCCCAGCCGTCATCGGGCAGTAGGCGGGGGACACCCTGAATTGGTTGCCAGCCAATTGCAGGGCACACAGAGACAGACAACCAATCGCACTCACACTCACACCTAGGGACAATTTGGAGTCTTCAATCGGCCTACCAAGCATGTTTTTGGAATGTGGGAGGAAACCGGAGTGCCCGGAGAAAACCCACGCGGGCCCGGGGAGAACATGCAAACTCCACACAGGGAGGGCCGGAGGTGGAATCGAACCCGCACCCTCCTAACTGTGAGGCGGACGTGCTACCCAGTGCGCCACCGAGCCGCTATATATATATATATATATATATATTTAAGATAGTTGTTTGTCTCTGTGTGACCTGCGATTGGCTGGCAACCAATTCAGGGTGTCCCCCGCCTACTGCCCGATGACGACTGGGATAGGGTCCAGCACGCCCGCAACACCCATGGGGATAAGCGGTACAGAAGATGGATGGACATATATTTAAAATTACTTTTAAAATTACAGCATGATCTTATTTACTACTCCGCTAAGACCTGGAAATGGCATAAAGACCTCGGAGTCACCAGCAGAGGAGCAGCACACATTGTGTCTGCTGCAGACCCTGAGGCAGATTTGCTCCCTCTGCCTTGGTTCAGTAACTGAGGTTGTAAAACACTCAGCTCTTGTTTCTGTTAGGCGCAACTGTCCCCAACGTACCCTGCCATTAATACAGCACACACTTTTTCTCTGCTTACCACGGCTGATTTAAACTACAAATCCCAATTTCTATGAGATTTTTAAGTTGCGTAAAATGTAAAAAAAAAAAAAAAAAAACATGATTGATTTTTGCAAATATCCAATCATTTTGAATTTGATTCCTGTAACACATTCCAAAATAGGTGAGGCAGGGGCATTTATCATTGTGTTACAGCATCTTTCCTTGTTGTAAGACTCAATAGGGGTATGTCCTTCAATGTGCAGAAAAAGTGTGCTATTGCACACTTTTCAACCGTGCAGATTCTTCCATCGACCTAAGTGTATCACCTTCATGAAATGCACACTCTGGATGAAGAGACCTTGAAATGAGGGCGACCCTTGATAAATCTCCTTGTGACTTACGAATCTTTTGTCCTGCATGCTCCAGAGGCTGTACTAAGGTCTCGCGCAAGGGTGTCAAACTCATTTCACATTGTGCGCCACAAACGGCCTCGGTAGATGTCAAGTGGGCTGGACCATTAAAATTATACCATACTATGCTATAAATAACCAAAATATCATGTCTTTCCTTTTTTTTTGTGTGTGTAAAGAAGCACAATAACATGAGGAAAATGTAATTTAATGAACATTCCTTTTCCAAAACATTAATAGCATTACATTCACATGACTTAAAACATTAACAGTAATGCACTTTAAGATTGAACAAGATTTAGAGAGAAAGGAATTTTTAAACCATTTACTCATATGTGCATATAAAATCTAAATTTAATCCCTGCCTACACCTTACAAACTAAGGAAAGTGCTATTAAATGTGTAAAACAGAAATTTTTCACTTTTTTTTTTTTTTTGTCTCTGCGGCGAAAATGACACTATTCACACATATGACTGAACAGTGCACTTTTTCCTGTGGTGCGTGAAATGACAATAATGTGTTTTATTTATGGTAGGAAGTAACAAGCGGACATGTGTGTCAAATTGAGTGCAGATATGACGTTTGACCTTGGCCTCATCAGTAAGTTGCTTTATCAGCAACGCTTTAAGATTTTACGATGTTAAGATGTTTAATTCATGTTTTAACTAGCCCCCAAAGTGAAGCTATTTCTGGTTATACTGGCAGCTTGCCCTTTTGATCATTCCCCATGAAAACCTTACCACAGAAATCTGCTTTCTGATTTCATTAGAGCTGAGGAAATAATGACAATCACAAAGGCAGGTCATGGTGGAATGACAGAGAAGGGCGTTGTGATGTGGATGATAATAAAGAGAAGAAAGATGATAACCGTAATAATGAAGAGCGCGACTAAGGGGGCAGGATTGAGGTTGGGAAGACTAATGCAGGGAAGTTAGGGTGGGATAAAATGTCAAAACTATTTGACATTGTCTTTATCACTTGTCACAATGATACATTTTATTTAAAAAGAATTCTGCAGAGGGGGTAGCACATCTGTCTCTGTCACGAAATCTAGGTTCAAATGTCAGTTGGAACATCTTAAATTGAATTTGCATTTTCTCATCATGCCTGTGTGGATTTCTCCAGCTACTCTATACCTGAAAAAACATGCTTGTTAGGTCAATTGAAAACTTTTAAAGCTGTACTGTTCATACAGTAGATATGAACATCTGTGATTGACATGCATGTGTCTTGCACTTGACTGATGACCAGTCGAGGCTGTACCCAGCCTCACTTGCTGAGTCATCTGAGAGTGACTTCACCTCACCCGTGACTAATGAGGACAAGCACTAAAGAAAATGCATGGAAAGAAATCCTGTAACCATTATTGGGATCTATAAAAAATAGACATACAAATACTATATAGGCTTTTTCCTGGGTTCATGTAATTTGTTTTACTGTTTCTTTGTTTTTTGCTGTAATAGTCTAATTTTCACCATTTCGTGGTGCAGCCAATAAAATCATCAACATAACAATTAGCAGACAAAAAAAATAACTACTGCATATTTATTGCTCTATCAAAAGGTGGAGAATATCAAGAAAATAAGGGGCCAAAAAAAGCACTGCAAGCAATGTAACAAAGACCAGATAGCAGGGAAAATGAGATCAGCCCTATGGATTCTTGCTGTCTCTTCCAGTATGCTCCAAATGTACTGACATGACTTCTCCATTGACGGCCTTTGAACATGGGCTGTGTCTGAATGTACACACTATTCCAGACATGCTGTAGGTCACATACGGATCCCCGGACTGGTACGCGCCAACACGGGCGGAGCCGAGCCATCTCTGGCAGTGGTCAATCTGGCCTCTGCGACCACACAGGGGGAACCACAGTCAACACAAAACGGGGACCACTCCATAGCTAAGTGTACTGTCGGACACAAATGGGCAAAGCCGAATGCAGGGGCCACAGTCACCAGATGCGCACCACCAGCGGCTCATGGCCAACAAGAGCAGAAAGTCACATGCACCAAAAATAAAAAAAGCAAACTCAAAGCAACTCTGCTGCCAAAACCCGGCAGCAGTTTCAATACGAAGGGAGGGGTAATGGCAAATGGCCTATAGCTAGGAAGGGGCACGCACACACAACCAAGGAAGAAGGGACAAAATAAAAGCCGGTTATGCTGGCCCCTTTAGCTATTTTATAATACCATATTACAAAGAAGGAAGAAAACAGTGTGGCTATTTGAGTGGTTGTTGACAATACTGCTAACTCAATGAAAGGAAAACAACATAATTTTTGTCATAAAAAAATATGCAATAGAGACAGCATTTTTGATCAGGTGTTAGATCTGTGATGCTGTGACCCCATTCACCTGCAAATGTTAAAACAAAGCAAAACTAGTTGGTGATGATCCACCATGAATAGGTGTAGCTCGGTGTGCGGTGGGCTTTTGTCAATCTGTGGTTGCAACTGTGAAGTGTGATGGCGAGTGTGCTCACATGTACCTGCAGACACCGCAGACAAAGCACTTGGGGTGGTAAGTCCGTCCCAGAGCAGAGACTACCTCGCCCGTGATGAAAGTGTTGCAACGGTCGCACCGTGTGCCGTACAGTCGCTGGTAGTCTGCTGTGCAGATGTACTCGCCTTTCTTCTGGAAAAAGCCTGACCTCGCCAGATCACAGTTACACACTGTGGAAAGATGAGCGAAAATGTGTTATCATAATGTACAGTACATTTTAAGGTTTCTCAAAATAGTTTTAAAATTAAAACATTCCAATAATTGTTTCAGATATGTTTAGAAATCCATAGCTAATGGTTCAAATTTTTCACAATATCACATAAGTCCATACATACATCCACAATAATATCTTACGAAGTACCATAGACAGGTTTTGTCCATATTACCATCTCAAAATTGTGCACAAATCATTTGAAAATCTGCCTCTTTTGACAATTTTATGGACTTTTTGGGTTCATTCATCATACCTGAACAAGATTTTCTTAGATTTTTCTAAAGTTGCTGCACTTCCCTCAAAGTCCCATGGACTTTGAAATCAATTGGCTCAGCTCATTCAGACGCTCTTTCTAAACCATTCTCTTAAAGGGCAACACCTCCAAAATTTTATACCATCCATCCATCTATTAGCTAACCGAATTTAATTAGTTTTTGTATCCGCCTGTATGATTCCAATGTGTGTGTTTGTATTGAAATTTGACAGAGAGGCATTGTCCCACAACTAAATTTGCTCTTGTGGAAATATAGTGGAAAAATCACTGTGCACAGCTACCGCATGTGAAGAACTTGACAAAACAGCAGACCACAAGCTTTTCTCAACAGCTGTGTGTGTGTGCATGTGTGTGTGTGTGTGTGTGTGTGCGTGTGTGTGTGATGCCATGTGAATGTTGTCTCTAAATGGTGTACCCAAAGCAGACTTTATGCTTCAACATTTTGCCATAGAGCTGTCAATGAATTCCAATGGGGTTGGCAGGATACTAAAAGGCCTTTTATGTAGAACAGTGGTCAGCATGGTAACTGGTGTCTGGTTTCTTCCAGTTTCTGTGGTTAACCAACAAAATGAGTTGACAGATGTTGTACCCTCCTACTGGGGAAAAAAAAAAAAATTAAACGTGGCAGTGATGAAGATCACATGTGATGCAGATGAAATCCAGATTGTCATATGATATTCTTTCAGATTGTGAGTATTACAAATACACAGAAAGATGCTTCTGGTGAACTGGAGTACAGTTCTGGAGAAGACTAGTATTTTGTTAGTATGACAACAGACAATGTGAATCTCCATTAAGACAGCCCACTAAACACCACTGTGACTCCATGTACGTACTGCTATATCGGGGTAAGGAACCATAATTGAGCAAGTTTAGCACAAAATGCAGTTGAATGTGCATGGGAAGTGTATTGTTTCTTTTGGTAATTTTGTAGAAGGGCGCAGTTATAAATTGGCGGTTGCACCATTGTGGGAGTGAATTTAGCCGACTTGATTTTTGGCGAATCAAAGCAGCTTCTTGCACTCCCTTTAGATTCAGCGCAAGTGAAGCACACAGACTTTGTGGCAAAATCATAACGGACATGCGCAAAGTAAGTTAAGAAACTTTGAGAAGATCTCCAGTTATGGATGAAGTAAAATTAGCAGCTCAAAAGTAATTGGAGACCACCTTCCGTCCCAAGTCATGCTTCTTTGTGTGACAACCAACCCAGGGTTACCCTACACAGCTACAAACACAGTTCTGTTACAGTTAAGTGGGTGATTTTGAAAATATATCAAATATTATCATAATGATAATAATGTATTCAAGAGTATGAGTGCAAATGGTTGTTTGTTTCTTCTGTGTGCCCTGCGATTGGCTGGCAACCAATTCAGGGTGTACCCCGCCTAGTGCCTGATGACTGCTTGGATAGGCTCCGGCATACCCGCGACCCCCGGGGAGACAAAGCGGTATGGACAATGGGTTAATCGATTCTTTCTACAATGATTCAGAGGGTTCGATGCACACTATTGTCATATTCATGCATAATATCCGCCACACACATCAGAGAAGCACAGAATATTTTTGCCTAAAATCCACTAAAATTGCACCTGTGTCACAAGTCAGACCTGCTTTGATTTTGTTGAAGGCAGGTATGTCCAACTCTGATTTTTGAGGGCCACCATCCTGCATGTTTTAAATGTGTATTTCCTCCAAATTGAAATGATCAGCTCATCAGTAAACTATTCAGAAACCATATAACAATCTATACAAATGTATACTTTGCATGCTTCGATCTTCTGCATGCACTCCGGCGAATCTATTTCTGCTTCCGCAACGTCAACATTTGTGTGCCTCTATTTTGATTGAGAGATTGACAGGAGCAGCCTCCATTGGTCATGAAGCAAGTCGGCTGTGTTTGCAATGGCGCATTTGCACCTTTCGAATTGCGCCAGTCTACGACAATACCAAAAGAAACGACAATCCACCTACACAGTTAGATTGAATGTTGCGCTAGGCTTGAGAATAAGACCCTACATTTATACAAAAACCCATGCAGTCAATCGTAAAGCCCTAAAAGGGGCTCATTTAATCTCAAACTGTTTATGAGATGAGTTTATGTTGTAATAAAACGTCAATATGCCTTCACTTAGGGAACAAAACCGTCTCAGCAGCTGCAGAAGGTTGGAAGCACATACATAAATCCATCTCTGATGCACTGGCAGAGAGCATATGAAGAGGCACAGTGATGAAAAGTGACAGTGTGTATGGTGAGATGTGATGATGGATCTTTATCATCATGATAGGTCTTTGGCATTGAGCAGCAGTGGCTGGAAAACTACAGAGAAAGGGTAAAAAAGGGAAAAATGGGAAAGCTGCTCATAAAAATGTGTGTCAACCACATTTTCAAAACCACTGCCTTCAAAGTGTTCCCACCACATTTTGATTTCGTATGACTGGGGCTCCTACCAAAATCTTAATCACATGCTATCTGATACCGTCATGGAAAAGGGAAACGTGGGGAAAATGTGTCTTGAAGTGCTTTAAAGCTATTTCCCTCCCTTCTGCTTTCCAGTCAGTTTTCCAGACTGTCAAATGATAGAATATTCGCACTTTGCATAATGCACTTCATTAGCATACGGATGCCTGACCAACTCACAGCATTTGCTCAAACTGGACTGCAAAGTCCAATCTTCTCTGGCTAATCACGTGTACCGCAATATGGACAATTGGCTCAGGAATTACAAAGAAGGTTCCCGTGCTCGGTTGTCATAGGAAACAGAAGCCGTTTACGATCGCCCGAGATGTGTGCCCATTTAAATTATGTTGGTGTTATTGTGTTAATGGCTGCTCTGGATCGATGGAAATGCTAAAATTAGCTCAGACTCTGTCTGTCTGCACCTCGTTTAAATATATCAAAAACATCTTACACTCCCTGAGCCATTATTTAGACATATTTCTAGCAGGCGTAAAGTTTACTCTACTCTCAGCCACTAAACTGCCAGGTGTCAGGGGCATGCCAAAGAAAATGTGCTCAGTAGACTGGAACATCCTGCACGGTTTCAGAGTCGTCTGTCAAATTCTCAAATATGTTAAATGAGGCTTCATCCGGCACAAAAGATTTCACGCTTGAGCGCACTAGCGCTGTGTACAAATCTAGTGCGAATGAGTGGGCAACCTCAACCAACTTACAATTGCCACCTCACCCTTGCGTACAAAAGGAAGATCAAAAACACGCTGCAACAAATCTTCAACCTGTGGAGTTGTTATCAGGATAAAGCGTTCGCTGCGCCGCCTGTATTTTATTGAAACAGAAACAACATGGCATAATTGTCAAGTAAAGGCAGATTGCCCTGGCTACAGTCATTGTATTTCTCTGTGGGGTTTTTACCTAGTGTCTCTCCTTTCTATCTTTTCTCTCTCAGAAAAGGTAGAAAGGAGAGACACTAGCTAAAAACGTACATTCACTTTCATGACGATAATGGGGCATTTTTCAATCTTGATTTGACCAATAACTTCAGTCGTACCAAAGCATAGCATGCTCAATGTTAGATCGTAACTGTCAAACAGCAACTTTGTTCAGAGATTTACAGTTTTGGCTGTCAAAAAGAAACATTAGTTACTTTTAATGGAATAAAGTTTGTTACAATTCAGTAATGTTTTAAAATATGTTGAATAGCAGAATCCTACAGAGAACTGTATTTCCATGAATATACAGTGAAAGCACAATTCTTCAAAAACTTACAAAAAGTTAGATTTCAGACTAAATTCACTCTTTACCTTCAAGCAAAAATTCTAAGTCATTCCACAATTTTGCTGCCAGAAGTGTGGATAGACTTCAGCCAGAGGTTCTTGCCCCTGCAGAGGCATGGTTTAGGTTGGCTCAAGGAGGAGAGGCTTTGGTTACATCTGCACAACCAGCAGTACATGGTAGCAACATACGCCTATAAAATCAGCAGTCGAATAAAAACCTAAGTGGAACTTGTCGGATCTGTTTCACTACCCTGTGAATACCTCTCAGCTTTTGAGTTATTCCATGGCTACCCAAGAGGGACTTTCAAACTTAATTTTTATGATTACACAAACAATAAGATCTTTTGAAGTGAGAATGACATATTATACTATGTTACTAAACATAATTAGATTTAGCCACAATTGGTTTCCGAAATGAACTTAACAACATGTTAAGTACGACATCAAAGACCTAATTGAATGCCTTCTGCTCATTTTCAGATCAATCCCTGAGTGGTTTTCTAATGCCTGAAAGTAAAAGACAGGTCTTTTGACTTCTGATTTCTCATTTCGGGCAATCCAAGGACTTGGTGAGAGATCACAGGCCAAGTGATTGGAGGTTAACACACAGGCTGCTGTCGGCAGCTGTGGTCATTAGAACTACACTGATGAGACCCCAACAGGGGGTCTGGGTGATTGGGTATTTATCTCCTGCCAACAGACGCAATTAAAATTCCCATCTCAAGTCAACCCAGGCGAGAAACCTAAAATCATTTAGACACCTCCCGTTTCTCTCCTCGTGTCTCAGCTTTGAAGTTTCTGCTTCAAAACATCGGAGGGTGACCACAATTTTGTCTCACCGTGACTACATTGTAGCTGATTATGCACTGTATCAGCTGTAGTGTGCTTTATGATGAAATTATCTTGCTGTAGACGTAAAACATTTTAGGTCTGCTGTGAAAGATAATAATGAACAACGAAGGCAAACGAGGATTAAACCTAGGACTCAGCAAAAGAGGTACAGTAATCCCTCGTCTATCGCAGATAATCGGTTCCAAAAACTACCCGGGATAAGTGAAATCTGCGAAGTACGGTCACCAACAAGAAGTACTGGGCAGGCTAACGAGTTGGCGGAAAGATGCTAATTTGCGATTGTACTAACACGCGAAAACGGACTTCTAAATGTAAATGAATGTAAACGAACATTTGGAGCAATACTACATTGTCCTAAAGGTTAGACACATGTTTCTGCAATTTAGAAGTTTTATTTTGACTTTTAAATGTTTTTACAATTTGGAAAAAAAAATCTGCGACGTAGTGAAGCCGCGATAAACGAAACGCAAAGATTTCTTTTCCACATCCTTATTGCACCAGAAATAAGTGTGTGACCTCACAAATTTGAAACCTGTTGTACTGAAAACTGAAACCTTCAACGATGGACAAGGACAAGGATGATGTAAACAAAGAAACAAAGACAGTGGGTGGAGGCTGAAAGCGGAATTCTCAAGTGGAGTAATACTGTGCATTAATGACTTCTATCTTTTGGCACTCTGCAGTGGCTTTTGGATAGAGACAGATGGGTACCCAGTGGAGTCTCCTCAAACCAGTCAGGCTACTGAGGCCCTCTGAGGGCTTAGGAGCGATTCGTCAAATGGTGTATAAGGATGACTAGAAAGAGAAAAGATTAGAAATACCAGGGAATGTGTTACCATAACTTATATATGTACATATACGGAGAGCAAGGCTGTGTTTATTGTCTGACAGAGCAGAATGCTTTTTCCCTCACACAAGCACACACACGCACACACACACACACACACTCACACACATGCACACACCCATGCATGTACGCACACAGTGACAATTTAACATCAATATCTGCACACATTTCAAGACAATAGATCAAGGCAACATTGAGTGAAAACCCTTCAGTAGAGTGACATTGGACATGGATGAGCAGAAGAATGAAACCCCGTCATGTATCGTGCATCCTGGAGAGCCATTGGGGAGGAGTCCCATATCCTCCCGCACTCATTCTCTCCCTAGCAACCGGGCTTTGGCTTGGTGATTGGACAAGTGTACCAGTGGTTGCTATAGCTACAGGAAGCCACCCTTCAGTTTAAACCCCCACTTTTAACTGTGTTTCTGTTTCTTTTTTCTTCATAACCACTCTTTGCCTTTTCATTGCTCTCAGCTAAGTCTTGTATATGCTGCATTGGACATCAGACAGCGGAATAAAGAGATGTTGAGAGAAGATGTTATGAATGCAATTGGTGAGTGATGGGATTAATGGTGTCTTGATGGAGAATTACAAAAATGATGCAATCAAGAGAAGCAGTACAGCCCTAGTATTTATCAAACCTGACTGTCTAACTCATTTTCCCTTCATTGAGAAAAAAAAATCATTCAAAAGATGTAGAAGAGTGAGACATCTGTTTACATACACATTGTTCATTGGCTGCGTTATAAATGGATCACTGTTTAGCTTTTGCATTGGTGTTCATTTTATTTACATGCGGGTAGGGTACCTTTGCCAATCAAAGGCACTTTGTCTCTGTTGCAACCTAGGAGTATATATCACAATTCATAAAGGGTGACTGTGGGCCACAAAATGTGAGTTGTCTCAGTCTGTAATTCAACACTGTGTCATCAAGTAAACCTGCTGCTGAACTGGGGGTAGCTTAGAGAGCTATAAATTACACACTTCCTGATTTGAATTGATGCATGGCTTCAGTGGTTGTCAGTAGAAAACCTGCGGACCCTCATGAGAGGGAGGGAGGTTTGTAATCACAAGGTTCATAGCATGACACTGGGGTTCTGTTTCGCTCTTGTCTACTCTTGATCTACCCTCTCAGGAGCATCCATCCGGCCTCTTTTCCAGCTGCTGTGGATCACTCGTGGATCCGGTTGCAGGCTGTTGCCCTCCCGGGGGGGATGACTGACCCCTGCGTCCTGCCATGGTGGCGGATGGGGGCATCTGGCTCTCCCGAGGCTGTTCTCGGCGCCTTTATGGAGCTGGTGGACCAGCCTTGGACCCTTGGCATTGTGGTGTTCTCTTGACCCTGTGCTCATGGGTTGGGCATCCTGGCATGCACTTTTCTTTTAGATGGAAGGCACACACTCTGTTTGTCCTCATAACAGCAACTTTGGACACCAAATTACTTACATACAATTGTGCCGATGTTCCTTTACTAAGATCCGTACATATTCCGACACTCTTTACTTATGCGTCTCGTCCAAAAAGTTAATTTTGTTATACTCTGTAGTAGCTTGTTACTCCAATACTGTATGAGTATGGCTCATACAGTGGTACCTCTATTTACGAAAGCCTATACTTTTGAAATTTTTCGAAATACGAACTGGAGCCATGGCAAAGGCATGTGTATCATTGAGCTCACCACGAAGTATAGCCGGTGTTGTGCCAAAGGAGGTATCCCCTCCTGCATGAACGTGCACCCATTGGGTGAAAGAGGGAAGCCGTTGGTTCCTTTTCTTTTCTTTTTTTAAATTATGGAGGGGCTTTCAATGACCCCTCACACAGTCGGAAAACTCATTAACCCTGGTTAACGTATCATATTGCAAGTATGAATAGGTTCCCCCTTCGATAAACAAAGTTACAGGGGTACTTATTCTAACAGCAGCCCTACTAGAATAAGTCAACCCCTGAGAATAACTAAACCCATTTTCAGATTCCCAGCATGAACATTTTCTAGCAAATGGTGATTCCTGACTGCCTAATGACTTTTTCACATGGGTCAGTTGTGGAGTGATAGTCTCGCAACTTATAAGCGGTGGGTTAAATTCTTAATTGCACCAACGGATTGTCATCACCATTAAGGAAATGATGGTAGTAAATGACAAATATCTGTGATTACAACTACTGTGATGACGACCACTTCAGACCTAACTACACATTTTGGATATAGCCCACCCGTGACCCTAGAGAAGGACAAACAGAATGGAAAATGGATGAATGGATGTCTTTGTCTAAATATTTTTTAGTCAGTTAAAACAGAGGAACTGTCCTTAATCTTAATTCATATCTGAATTTCAATTGCATCTCAATTGTATAAAGGCAAACAGTTTTTCAAGTACTGTCTAGACTACAGTCACACTATGGTCTGAATCTTTTAATAGGGCACAGTCAGCCCTTTTGAGCAAATATGCGGGAAATTGAGAAGCAGTGGAGGTAGGGACAAGGAAAACTGAAACTATCTGTCATAGTTTTACAGTGACAACAATATAACAGAAGACAACACTATGGGTCAAGTTCAGTAATCCAGGTATACTCAACGATTCTCTGAGGACAAAAAGGCTAAAGAAAAAAACTTAAAGATTTCAACACACCAATTTCTAAAGTTCCAAATCACAACTGAAGGCATCTATCTGTTGACAGAGGATTGGCATCCTGGTGAAATGGCATTTGCCATTACCCTCCACACACCTAGCATGACTGTGTCATCCTGTCCCATGATGAGAAATTGATTTCATGGTTGAGTGGCCTTCAGCAGGAAGGACAGAAAGAAAAAGCTTCCAGTCGGCGAGATTAAAAGATTAGATTTCCATGTGAGCTACAGAAGCAAAATGTAACCTTAAACTTTATAGTATGCCAAATCAACTTTTTTGGAGCTTTTAGCCATGTTAAAATGACAATAGTGAGTACAGTGATCCCTCGTTTATCGCGGGAGATGCGTTCCAGAACCACCTGGATAATAAATGAAGTTCCGCGAAGTAGGAACGGTATACGTATTAACAGAGCCGGTTCAGACCTCCATGGGGCCCTAGGCAAAAATATGACAAGGGGCCCCCCTAACTAAAGTCGTCCAGTCCCCTCCCCCCGAAGACCAGAGAGACAAAATTTGACTGACTCAAATTAAGTTTAATGAGTGATTAACAATTAGTTTTAAATAATCAGTTGCTCCACCTCCTACTCAGTAACAGTATCTACATATGTTTACAAATACAACTTTATTCAACAAAACATCGGGAGACAGACAGATTGCTCCTCATTGCAGCACATGTCCTGACTCCTGCACCGGTGGGTGCTTCTTCCCTCACGCATCCCAGGCACGCCCCGCGCTATCGGAGCTCATTGCCGCTGTTCCGACTCGTGTACGGCTGGCTGCCACGCTTCCCGTGCTTGTCCGCAGTGATGCACATTACTCAGAGGCATGCCCCGCGCTATAAGTGTGTATTTAAACGCCGTTCTTTCGTTACTTATAAACCTGCAAAATAACGACTCGAGGTGGAGCGCGTGAAGTGGCGAGGGATCACTGTACAGCAGAGTTAGTGAACCAGACATCGTACTCATGGGTTAGAAAAATAGTCACCAAAAACACTCATATTTTATAAGAAAATCATTGTGCCAAAGAAAATAATATCCAATCATATACATGCCTATAATTTACTGTGGAAAGCTTAAAATAGCATGATACAGCTTCTTTAAATGTATCTTAATTTGCAGCCAGTCAGCTTTAGAAATTCATTGTGGACCAAACAAAACAGACAGTACCAGCAACAAGCATGAAGCTATCAATGGAGTTTCAAATGTTCAAAAAAAAACAAAAAAAACAAGCATTTGAGCGTGAGGGGGAGTCAACCACAGAACAATAAAATCTGTGGAAAACTGCTGGCTGAGCAGAGGCCCGCATAGAGGCCCGCACATTTTAGGGCAGGATGTGGAATTGTCTGGCCACACAATAATGCCTCATAAACTCGGATGGGAAGAGCGCTCTGAAACATGAGAGAGCTGTTTGATGTTGATCTCTGAAGGTTTGCTCTTACTGTAACATAGCGACCGGGAGGAAGGAATGGGAGAGGAGTGGCAGAAAAACAGTATAAACCTACTTAATATTAGACCAAAGTTATGATGTAATGTTTCGGTGACACAAACAACCCAACCCCCACCCCTTCGTTCCTCCGTTGTCTTCCTATGTTCACCACCCCATTTTTTTCTCTGGGGCACGAATAGTGCCCTGCGATTGGTTAATAGCACCATAGAGATGCTGAGAATATCCACCAACCAGGGCACGGGTGCCCCACCGGTCCGTTACCACAGCAACTCTTAACAACCACAGTGATAGAGCATGTGTGCACACAAATGCACATGTGGATTCATGCACAACAAGCGATATCAGAGAGTGTGTGTGTGTGTGCGTGTGTGTGTGTGCGTGCGTGTGTGTGCGTGCATGCGCGTCCGTGTGACTGACATTTAGACGTAGGGAGCGTGTTATATGTAGCCTCCAGTGTGTTCATCTAGCGTAGAATGACAGAATGCTGTTGTAACACACACACTACACGAGCTGTGAGAAGATTTGAACAATATACTCTGCGTAGTGCTATTTTTTCTATGCCTTTAATACATTTATGAGCACAAACCTGAAGACAGACAGAAAACAAATGGGTGAACAGATGGTATAGGAAACAATGTTTGCAGGGGTAAAAAGCATTGAAAAATTTGAAAACTTGACGTTGTCCGACTTTATCTCCCCTGATACAAGAGGTGTCAAAATTCATCAATTAATTAACAACTTCTCAATTATCAAATTATTATATGCTATTATACGTATGAACTATTCAGAGACATAATGTAAGTGTTTGAATCATCTTATCAATTAATTAACAACTAATCAATTATCAAATTATATGCTATTATATGAACTATTCAGAGACATAATTTAAGTGTTAAATCCTCTTATTTCAGTCTACTATTAACTATTAAAGTAGTAGCATTATCTTTTCTGTGTAATCAAAATAAGACTTTTGCAAACATCAGCTTTAACTTTGGGGATAAAAAAATAATTGAACCAATTTCAAGGGTTGTGAGTACAATATAAAAACATATTTTGAAATTGTTTTCTGTTTAACCACTTAAATACCAAGTCAACAACAATAATTGGTTAATAAACAATAATCAGGTAACAAAAAACATTTATAATACACTTTAATACAAAATAAAACTGTATCTAGTTATTGGAGTAATAACCAATGGCATAAGAATAGAATCATCTTATTCCTTAAGACCATGTTAAACACAACAGTATTTTTATTCTTTTGTATTGAGATAGTAAAGTATATTTTTCTATTCACAAATTTTAATCTTTTCATTTTATTCTATGCTTACGCCTTATGCTTAGAGGTATTATAAATTGTTATCCAGCTAATATATTTGATTATTGCATACTTGCTGTAGCACAGGTACTGTTACTCTGCAATTGCCACCCTGAGTTTTAGCTGCTTCATATAAAATCATTTGCACATGACTGAAAAGTGATTCTTGGTTTAGAGGTAGCACTATTCCTACCTAAACTTACTGGCTTCAGGCCACACGGCCCCATGACAAATGATGTTTCTTGGTTCTTTGATTTGTAATTTGCTTCGGCACGCACACTTGACTGTCATAAGGCCTTTTCCGGAGGAGCACCAATTTTTGTAAGTGTGCCATAAATCACCATCATGTTTGAAAGAGACCTTGAGCCTTTCCTGCAGATAAGCCATTCTGCTACCTTATCAGTAGTGTGCAGCGTAAAACCAGAGAAATCAAATTTCAAAGAAGCCACTACTGGTGTACTTGTAAAATTCTTGCACTCCCTAGCGATAACAAAACTTTAATATCATTTTTTATACAAGCATGACATATAAAGTGTTATTTCTTTGTAAACTTGAAGCTGCCTCGATGTGACGATGAGCGGTGGATGCAAAAACTTTCCGCACAGTATTGAACATTACTTTACTTGCTCCATTGTAGGGCTTTTCCTGCCTGGTGGCACGAAAAAAGCTGGGAAACAATGTCATTAGAAAGCAGTGTACAACAGGGGAAATCCCTTCTGAGTTGACTATTACAAGCTACCTTAGCAGGAGTCTAAGTCCCCCCCGCAAGGCAACTCTGATCCGCTCCAATCCTCACTGTGCACTAATAGTAGCACTCAGTATGGGGACTAGGATGGATTAGCAAAGAAGAGATACTATTCTAAGCAGTCAATGCAGCTTGTTTGCAGAAATAGTAAAACCGTGACTAAGACCTTGTATATACTCTCTGCCTTGAATTAGTCACTGCAAAATTCATAAATCCTACTGTTACGTGTAGATCAAGTCTTACCTGTGCAGGTGAAACACTTGACATGAAAGTGGGTCTCTTGAACTCGAACCACCTCTCCTTTGCACACTTCACGACACCGTTGACACTGAATTGGCCCACCACTTGGCTCACCTCCCGTTGAGCCTTGGTGATGCGCTGAGGTGGACAGAAAGACAACAGTCTCTAAAACTTACAGCTACATCAGCAATCTTTTATTTATTTATTTATTTATTTATTTATTTATTTATTTATTTATTTATTTATTCATTCATTCATTTATTTATTTATTCATTCATTCATTGTTTGTCTACCTACTTATCCATGTTTTGATCATTTCATGGAAAAAATATTTGAAAGCTGTTTAAAAAACAAAAATTCATCAAGCAGCAATCCTTCAAAATCATTTTGATAGTACAATGACTTACAGTATGAGAAAAGTAGTTTCTTTGTTAATAACTCAAACAAATGAGCTTTGTGCAAATGTCAGACCAACAATAAGATGGGAGAATGTTATTCATGAGTGTTGACACCTACGTCTTGTGACCTAATGTAGCCCTCTACTCATTTTTTTTATAACCAAAATTGCTGCATCAAGATAAAAGTGGAAGACTCAAGATAATTGTTTGCTCATTTTTGTAAAGACATGTAAGTGTGTTTGTAGGTTTTTGTAGGTGGTTAGGTTGCAGAGCTTTCATTGCCCGCGATCTGGGTTTGAATCCCAGTCAGGGAACCATATGCAACCATGTCACTGTCTCCCATGTGCTGGTCCCAAACCCGGGTGCCGAGGGTTGCGTCACGAAGGGCTTCTGCCGTAAAAACTGCGTCAAGAACTTCTCATGCGAATCATCTGGACAAAAACAGGTGTTTTGCTGTGGTGAACCCTTTGCCAAAAGGACCCATGACCACAGTCTATTTTTTGGTTGCATCAAAATTGATTTTCCAATCCAAATCAATGTTTGTTGCACCTCTACTAATAGTGAATAATAAAATAATGGGAATTTGTATTGATAGACACCCAGATACCCTAAAAAAGTATGAAAATCAACAGCTTTTGTGAATCAACAGCTGCAGGCAGTCACCCTTGCTCATTTAGCTCTTCATCCTCCTCAAGGAGCATCCGAGTGGTGGAGAGGTATAATGGCAGGAGAACCAGCTGGCCTTACTTGTCATCTAAATAGCTGACTGAAGGACTTTGCTGCTTCAGCGGTGGCAGCACATGGACTAGCGTGCTTGAGCTACTCAGTCCATTTCACTGAAGGATTCTCAAAGGACTCACAGTACTTAAAATGTCTAAGAGCCTTGCACGCCTCATATCCTGAGTGCCGTGAGCCGGATGATGTGCATCTATACGAGTCTTTGTCTTGTATGGACAGTAGGCAGAACCTAATGCATGATTGTATGATGTTTACCTTCCCGTTCAAACCCAGAGAGTGGGCATTGGAAATATGCAAGCTTAATTATTTCATACGCTTTCTCTCTCTCCCACACTAAATCACTGTTAATTCATTGTTCCCCTCACAATGCTGGCTGCACCGATGGAACCTGATCAAAGCTAAGCTTGTGGACTGAATAATGACACTTTCTTGCAAATAAATGTGTGTAAGGAAGACAGTGTTATAGAGAGGAGAGAGAGAGAGAGAGAGAGAGAGAGAGAGAGAGAGAGAGAGAGAGAGAGAGAGAGAGAGAGAGAGAGAGAGAATGGTGCCAAAACAAACTGGAATATCCTCTGCTCTCCACACCCAGGAAAAGTTTCGACCAAAAAGATGAAGAGCTCAGTGCTTGGAAGATTGAATACAAAGTGCCAGATTTAGCTTAGTGAATTAAATGAAAGAAAGGCTTGCTTGACTTGTATAATAGGGCTGCATAATATATAGAAAAAATATAGATATTGTGATATTGACCAATGCAATATGCACTTGCAATAGTTTTCTCATGGAATGATGTGCTTTTATGTGAATTTGACCAGTCAAATGCAAACGTGCAAACAATATCAAGCTTAATTACAATTAATTAGCTAAGAACATATTGAGCTTCCTTATTTTTCAGCATGAAAAAAAGAATTATTTCATTAGATAATAAAAAAGCAACTTCTTTAGGTACATGTTAAATATCACAATAATATCAATATTACTATATTCAACAACAATATCACGTCTTTCCAATACCGTGCACCTCTACTGTGAATGACAACATGCTGTAGTACCTAAGGTGAGAACACGCATTCACAATCGGCTCAGGAACATACGAATTACGACATTCTATCCAATTATGTAAGTGGATTCATTCCCATTCAGCCCATTCAAGGCCTCCATCTTTCCCCGTGAAGAAGTGGTGAGTCATTCTTGTAACGATAGCCGCCAAGCACCAGGCGTAATCCCAGACTAAATCATTGGCAAGTGCCCGAAGAGAATCCTGGCTCAAACTGACAGGTGATAAGAACAGGGTCAGGGTCAGTGAGGCAGACAGCATCCCCAGACACCAAGAGACTGCTACTATTTCTGCCTCGGACCTGACAGCCGCCGCTACAGAGTATGCTCGGAGCATGGCCGCGAGGGATGCTAGGATATTGTTGGTGATGAGGAATGAAGAGATAACAATCAAGAAAATCAATGTGGCGACCTTGTGGAATTGTAATAAACTGGCACATTGAAAGTTTTGTGCCTGGGCAATGTGTGTATAGATACTGCAGAACTGCAAAACCTTTGACCAGAGGAATGTTCTCAAATCCTTCCTGGCCGCTGTTTAGGTCTGATCTCCAACTACAGAAAACATTTGGCTGACTTTATTGCTGCCAAAGGAAAGTCAACTACTTATTAAATCCAAAGGGTTTTCCACTGTGCACTGTGAAGTTTACATTTCATTGTCAGTGAAAACATGCACACATACAGTTTTGTTTTTGTGGCATTGTTTTAGATTTTATTTGCTTCTTGACTTGATTTTGAGAATCTTAGATCACGTTTCATAACCGATTTATGCAGAGATCAAGTTCATTTAAGAGTTCATTTTCCACTTTTTCTTGCAACTGTTTATTACTGAGATCTGGGATGTACTCTCAAACTTTCTCCCATCATGAACCATGTAATCTAAAAATATGGACGGTATTCAGAGAATCTGATAATTTATTGCAACCAAAGGTGATCATTGGGGCATATTCAATGGAATGCTTTGAGTAGTGGAGATTGGATGGTGCCCGGTTAGAAATGTAGGAGGTTGGTGTTGCGTTGTTAAAACATTTTATAAAATGTAACAAAACCAGTTTGGGAACAGCTACCACACCTCTTGCCATTTCTTTAATCTGTCTAAATGATTTGAGCATCCTTACCAACACTTACCAACCCTCTTGTTTCACATCTTAATGGTAAACCCCATTTCCATTCAAACTTTGGCTTTGATGAAAGGTCAACAAATATGGCAACTCAAAACCTATAAATCCATTTTAATTTGAATTTGCTGCTCACTTGGGTTCATTGACTTTAACAGGAATCTTTGAGAATAAGTAGTCTTTGTAATGGTGAAATTTTCACAAACAAGTCTAGTGGCAAATGATCAGATGTTTGCCCTCCAACCTCACCCCACCCTCCCTCTATCAAATCAGTCGAGACCTCGGAGAGGAGCATTCATCAAAGCTACAACTGCCCAGTTAGTATCACGACTAACATTGTGCTCCAGTGCAACGGGAGAGGAAAAGGTTACACCACTGACAATGTGAATGATCACTCAATCTTAACAGAGGCCTAGGTCATAGAAAAAACAACAAAACTGTACAGTACAGTAACCAAACTGCTTGCACTACAAAAACACTTTTCAAGAGTAGATTATTTACTTGGATTACGATTGATACACCCTTTAAAAACATGGGTTGTTGTGTATAATTTGGTCCAATTTTTAACCCAAATTGGGTTGTTTGTAACCCAGCATTTTATTTCAAATTCAGGGCAATTGACAAGATAATAGCATATTTATTCGGTGAGCACTTGAGTCAATTAGATTTTTCTTTTAATTCATAATTCATTCTAAAACGATAATCGAGGTTCATTTTTCACAGAAAACTATTTATGTATTGTTTTCTGGAAAGTAGTGCAGTAAAAATCCAGATGTTTTCCTTATGACAAATAATTGCGATTAATGATTTTGATTAGTTTTGAGCAAAGTAATCATGATTATCAATTTTGGCCGCCATTGTGCGGCCCTGCCATATACTTACTTTACTCAACTTAAAAACAAACCAAACAATTATAGATTTATCAGAATTATAGAAGGACTGACTGAGGTCACTGTAATAAACAATGCAAAGACCACACATCCTCCTGAATCACCGTTCCATTTGGACACTAAAAACGACACCCAGAACTCTGGCAGGCCATTTTCTAGGAGAAATTCTGAGATAAAGATTGTCTTTACAGTCAGTAGAAATAAGTTCAAGTTCTTTCTGACAGTTTTGGGCTTAATGATGTCAGGAGAACCTCCATACAGCACTGCTTTAAATAGATGGGAACTGTCTGGAGGTATTGTGGTGCACGAGATAATCAAGATGCCAGTAACAATGGTTACCTCTGCTTCCCCGCAGTGTCTAAAGTAGCACAGGATTTTTGTGTTATACGTATGTATGTTTCCAAGGTTTATATTCTTAGCGTTTTTGCTGTGTTGCCAACAAAACATATCTATTTATTTGCTTACTCAATGTGGGTAGTCTGATGACACTAACAATATCAGAATAGACACAAAATAATCCCAATGCTCATGTGATTGCCTAACAGATGAAGACAGACAGCGCTGTGTATAAAGTGATGGCTTCTAGTCTATCACGCCCGATGCCGTGGAAAATGCACTCGCTTTGGCTTAACAGGCCCATTCATGTACAAACCAGAATAGTGCCGGAGGGAACAGGAGGACACATGTTGACTGACTGGAGGAAAGGATCTGTCCTCAGATGTATTCATGCCAACAGATTCATGTTCACTAAGCATGTTGCACCACCATCTGCCTGCTGTGACAGCACTGACACACTCCTCGAGCGTTCAGCCTGCGGTAAACCCCAGCTTGACATGCTATTGGCTTATGTGTGGTCATTCTTCGGCCCATGGCTTCTTCTCATGTCATAAACCCCCCTCCATATTGAACCTTAAGAAGACCAGAGTGTGTTTAGATGGTGGGCAACACATAACTAACCCTAACCCTTACAGTGCCTTTTGAAATAGCAAAATTTAAATTCATCACCATCTTTAATCCACAGCTGTTGGCAAGGGAGAGGTAAATAATTCAAATTTCGATGTACTGTGTACAGCCACAATAAAGGTGATTCTGATTCTAATAATCAATTAACTGATCAATAAGAGTACTATAGTACTTGGTTGCAGGGGAGTAAATAATAATCAATTAACTGATCACTAAGAGTACGATAGTACGGTGGAGCCTCGGTTTTCGAACACAATCTGTTCCAGAAGGCTATTCGAGAAGTGAATCGTTCGAATTCCGAATCATGTTTTCCCATTACAACCCCCCGCGCCTTTTTTAAGCATTTTTTCATTTGCGCATTTTTGTCCAATCGCGCAACTGCAGCGCACAGCCGAACGCGCAACCGTTGCGCGTCGCCGACCGCGCAACTGCACCGCGCTGGTCGCATTATTGTGACAGAGCCATCGCTGAAATTTAGAAAATATTTTTAAAGTCCTTCAGATTGAAAGCAGGGGTTCAGAACATTCAGATCAAGACTGTCATGTCCCGGAAATTCCAGAAACAACAATTAATTCCTTGATATTTTTCTCAGAGTGGATCTCATCAAATTTAGCCTGATGCCCATCCCTAAACTGTTTCGGTTTGAAATCTTTTCAGCAGGGTGAGATAGAGGACTTCCAGAAAAAAAAATAGTTAATTTAAAAGGACTTTTAGTTAAAAAAAGACAACTTCAGATGGAGAAGTAGTGTATTATAAATACAAACCATCCATTTATAACACTGCATATCCGGTCGGTCGCGGGAGAGCTGGAACCTATCTCAGTTGACATCGGGCAAATGGCAGATCACGCCCTGAACTGGTCGCCAGCCAGTCACGGGGCACACATTGAGACAAACAACCATTCAGACCCACATGGAGAACCGCCCTCGAGCGGGAATTGATCCCATGCTGCAGGCACACAAGTCAGGCGTGTGTACACCATCAACGACTCTAAATACAAACTAATGTAACCCTTAATAAGTCAAATCTAGGTTGACTTTTTGCAAGTTTTTCCAGGTTTCCAAGCTGCAAACTTGTGAGGGCACTATCCAGAATAGAAGTTATTGTTCCACGAGAGTTATCATGAAAGTGTTGCCTTTGTGGCTTGAACTAAAACAGCATGCAAGTAAATAGTCACAGTTGAACCATACATTACATGGGAGCTCGTGAGGAGCAAGTGAGGAGCCTGGATGAATGATGGAGATTCGTACAAGGACAGACCAGTGTATGACTGATGCAGTAATACAAGATGCCATTAATTTGACATGATGGGAAGTGGAAGCAGAACTGGACGGGACTACACGCGGCGTTTTGAAGTTCTGCAACTGAGGAGATGTTTTTCCCTGAAAAATCTGTTTTACTTGAGAATTAACAAAGGACAACTTGTACAACTGCGCAACAACATTCACTGAGCCACCAGCCCTGTGGGAGAAAAGTCCTGATTCAGCTGACAGGGGATCAGGGTCAGAGTCAGCTGATACAAGGTCAGCTTAACATCACGGCAGCCCCCGGGTTTGGCGAAGATAAGTACAACAGGGGGCTAAGGGCATCTTTGTCATGCTCTGAATCGCAATCACACAAAGTCCACAAGACCAGCAGTAGGCTGCCTGGAAAACGTGCAGTGCTTCTCCTCCTCCATTGGCCGCATGATGGAGAAGAGACAGGTGGACATTTAGTGGAAGAAACAACTGTCTTTGGGGGGTTGAATATCCATGGAAGACCTCCTTTAAAAATATACAACTCAATACGTTTCTAGTTACACTGCATATGAAAGCCCGTGAGGAACTGTATAAGTATGATAATATGAGTCAATGTTATGGGTGTGAATAGTAACTAAAATGAGGAAGAAAAGAGGCAAATGGATGCAGAATCCCCCCAAAAGTTTGACTAAGGCTCAACTCGGATCTTTTTTTATTTATTTTTTTACTGATCTTCCAACACGATTACTCCAGTTTTATCATGGCTTCATGCACCAAAATATTAGGAACAGCCTTCAAATCTATGCAGTTCAGTTAGACAAATAGGCAACTTGATCCAACTTAGTGAAATAAATTAATTTTCTGAATTTTAAGCTAATTAAAGATATCATTGTTGTATTGGCTCACACGCAACTGTTCAGGTGTAACTATCTAAAGGGGCAACTATTGATCTACAGTAGCTCTTCCCACTGCACCCACCTACTGTATATGAATTGACTTACCATTAGAGCTCATGATGTCTAAGGTGTTGTTCTCCAAAGCAAGGTCGTTTTGTCGAAAAATACTCCCATACACTCAGAGTACTGTATCCAAATGGTGTCATTAAGAATGAATTTCCGAAGGTAAATGATGCTCCTCACTCACTCATTCCTCGGAACGTCGCTTCTTGTCCATCTCTGAGAAAACGGGGGGAGGAACAAATAATTCTAATAAAAAATAGGATGAAATACGAAAAATCAACCTCATGTTCTTGTTGCCTCTACGAGTGTTTTTTATTTTTTAATTTTTTTCAGGCGTAGAAACGAACAATAGTTAAAACACAAAGCCACCTTGTTCACATAATCTCTCTCTGCCGGCTCTGTAGCGGTGTGCTCACTGTGCGACTGACAGCGAGCGCGCCTGTGAAAAGCTTCATACTATTGTCACAGTTTGCCGTTTCCGGTAAATTTATTCAAAATAAAGTACAGACTCGTTAGTTTGACTTTAAAAAAAAACACGTCTTAGATCATGCAATAATAAGTGAACGTTTATTATTTTATATTTATCTTTTTATAAATATATATTTATAATTTATTTATGTATGTATTGAATGCTTTTTTCTGTCATTTTTTTAGTGCATACACAGTATGTTGTGGATCACTTTTGAGCCAGGCCAAGCATATCATAATATTTTAATTCAATGATTCAAACACCAACAAGTGCATTTGTTGCGCTGTGGTAATCAGTGAGAATATGGTCGGACCGGAGGTTTCTAAGGACTGTTTCAAGCTCCCTCTTAAAGACTGCTAAAACCAATTTAAAATACACACATTTATGGCAAAATGTAATTTCACATCATCAAAATTGTCACCATCACCAACACTTTGTAAAAAACACCGGTAAAAATTGGTTCTCCAGATAAAGAGTGTCCGATCATTCCCTCAATTGAGAGAAAATCTAGCCCTCAAGCAAGTATTTCTAAATTCAGTTATGGAGTTTGAAATCAAGAGCTTTGATGCACTCCAAATCAAACTTGACGCATCGATCTTGTCCCCAGGGAGTGATGACGTCAATCCAGACTTAATAGCCGCTGTGACTGAACGCCGCTTTTGAAATTAACGATCATAAGAGTCATAATTTCTAATACATAATACTGTGCAGAATGATGTAGATATTTGTAGCTAGTCTTAATTTCAAGCATGGCTACATATGTTTGAAATTCAACAACAGAAATCCTTGATTGTCTTTTGTTAAAGTGCGGCCAGGGTTGCCAAAATTGCTATTACACTGCCCTCTTGTGGAATTTTCCCTTAAACAAATGTTCATTTGATTATTTGCTGAAGAGTTAATGCAAGAGGCAAGGTTAATTGTTGCGAGGCATACTTCACAATTTGGAATTGTTTCAGTAATTACCTTCACGCATCCTTGTAATTCTTTTAGGTGCCAGAGCGTGTGAACTAGTTTGTTTGCACCCCATGTAAAAGTGTGAATAACATAATTTTAAAGAATAATTGAAAAAAATCAACATTAATTTACACATACTGCGCTTTAAATAAAAGTTTGACACAATGGCATTGTCTGCCTCACAGTTTTGAGGTCCGGCGCTTGATCAATAATCAATAAAGTCTGTCATATATGGTGTTTCCGTGCTCTTCCAATGACTGTGAGGGGTTTCTTGGTGTGTGTGTGTGTGTTTTCTCTTTTTTCAATGATCCACCCACTGTGTCCAAAGGAAGCCCCGCTTATGAAGCGCGAAGGAAGCTGGACAATGGGTTAACGGGATGTCAGCGGCGCCTCACTGTCCTCCATCGTCATTCTTGCTGGCAGTTGTTTTCTGTGGCCTTTTTGTTGATTCACTGGCTCATTAGTTGTAAAGGGTTCCACTCAAAAACGAGCATAAACTTGATTCGAGTGTTCTGGTGCTATAAATATCCATACTCTGCATCCTCAACTTCTGCTTTATTGCTGTGCTTTATAACAACTATATATACATGGCTTGTATACAAATCTTGGGTCTCTGGAATGAGTGCCCACCCACCAAGTGTTAAATGATAAAAAAATATATATATTTCGACATCTGCTTTTGTTATCACTCACTGATCAACAGTACCACATTTTAGGTTTTGTCAGGGTTCACAAAACTTTGTGGATCTGTTGTGGTGGAGTCATTGAAGTAAATCAGTAAATCAAATTAATTAGAGACAATTGCTTAGGAGGCATTCAAAGCGTTCCCTCATCCCAGACAAATGTCATTGGACATTGAAATGTCTTTGGTCATAATAAACAACACATGGTTGACCAGTTGGGTCCAATTGGATGCTAACTACACTCTGTGTTAGTTGTGTCCTATGAACTGACGAGGGAAAAACAGGAAGCTAGCCTTCCCGTGCAACGAGGGCAGCAGGGCAGGTCAGGTTAATACAGAAAGATGAATATTCCCTCTTACGTTATTGGTAGGAAATATATCAAATATTTCCAGAAAGACTGTGCTATACAAGCAAAAACTTTGCAATCTCTGATTAAACCAGTTACTTAATACGATTTTGGACTGATGTTTTTTCCACACTTTTACTGCCTACTAATTTGTGCAGTGTTTCCAGGCAGTGCTTTTTGGTCGTCAATCAACCTCTGTCTGGCCCTTATCGGTATTACCGATTAGCATTTTACTGAATTCTTTACAATAATCCTTACAATCATACCCTTTGTCACCCCCCCCCCCCCCCCCCACACACACACACAGACACAAAACACGCACACGCACACACACACGCACAACACACACACAACACACACACACGCATGCAAACAGCGCAAAATTAATGGTCTAGGTCCTGTGGTGCATAGCCAATTGCATGATCACATGTGCAGTGCAGGGCTGATGTGTTCACGGTGACTTTGTCATTGTGCACTTGGGACTTGGAATATAGAAGTACTTTTAGGGTTAACATTTTATTATGCAGGCAAACATAGTGAATAATCTTTCCTCATATGAACATGGGTTGAATTAAAAAACAAAAAAGTTACACATTGCAATTAGTAATATGTTATTAGGTTAGGCATGAGTATGGTAAAATACTGGCAAGCACATCTGCCTCACAAGACTTTGCTCGGGGGTTTGAATCTCGGCCTTCCTTGCCTACAAGCTGAATTATTGCGGTATTTGTGAGTTCACAAAACCCAGATTCCATCTTGTCCTCTGCCTGCAGAATTTCTCCCAACCGAACTGCTGGTGATGCAAATCAATCACAAAGCAACAGTGTTTTTTGTTTTTGTTTTGTTTTTTGTCACGTACACACACGCACATGCACGCACGCACACACGCACACGCGCACACACGCACGCACGCACGCACACACGCACACACACGCACACATTGATTGGTTGAATGGTTGTTTGGATTGATTGATGACTATTTGGTCCGTAGTTGTTGAAGGCGATTACGTATATGCTCTTTTGACTAGTTTTGCCATGTGACGAGTGGGCGTGAGTTAGCTGGGATATCATTACTATCATGAGGACAAAGTGAGAGATAAGTGAGAGATTGCATTATCAGAGTAATGTAGGCACTTTATCCGTGTGAACTGACGGGCAGGGTCAGGTTAAGGTCCTGGAATGTAGACCAGGGATTCCTCCACGTATCGCGACAACTGACAATCCTGGATGCGATTTTGTTTTTAATCTGTCATGCGCTTCATCTCAAACTGGTATGACTGGTGTTTTAGAATGAGGAAATAAACGGCGCGCTTTATTCTGGTAGCGAGTCACTAATGGTTTTAAAACGATTTTTTTAAAAAAAACTCAGTCAAATGAGCAATCGCTTGAGTGACAGGTCACGTAGGTGGAAAGGAAGACTTTATGGTCAATGGATGTAGGGAAGTGAGAGAGACATGAGGGGGCGGAGTTAGTTGTCAAGTGACATGCCGTACAGGACAGCCTCTGTGGCGTTTAAAGGCAAAAACAAGCAGACACTGACGTTCGGACTTTCTCAGAGTTCTTTATGTCCAGTGGGTTTTGAGACAACTTAAAACAGCGACCACCAGGAAATGCATGGCGAAACGCACACAGACAGCGATACACACATGTTGTGTCAGCGCAAGAGGAATGCCTTGAAGAGTAGAACAGAAAAGAGGTAAACATGTGTGACTACCCCCACTCTAAATATTCAAGCACTGATCGGTATCCTAAAAATATCCCACTAATCAAAGTTGAACCTTGTACTAACCTTAAACTCACAAACGTAGTTGTCATATAGTGTATGACTTTCGTGTGCGCTTACACAACTATAGTCTTGTGTTCTACTTGTCTGTATGCAATAAACGTGTATTAAAATATAAAAACATACTGTATAACTAGAACCCAATAGAAAGCAACAATTCAACCCCGACTGTTTGTTTGTAGTGCGAATGCCACTCCGCAACAGTGTGGGACTCTCTGCAGGGAACTCTGTCCTAGACCCACAGGCATGCAAGTGAACTAAGTAAGTCTAAAATTATATATCCTTTTTCTGAAATGACCAAACTATATATTACGAATTTAAAAATCCAGTTAAAAATAAAAAACGTCCAAACTTATGAGGACCATTTATTCACGTGACTAGATAGAGCATATGTTTCCTATTTGATTGAATGTTGCTTGCAGAGTGCCGTAATTGCATTTCTGGCTTCAATGTGTGAAGGTAAAGTTAAGTTGATCACATGTGAATGCTTTGCAAAAGCTGTATCTGTGACTTATCTTGTTTTCTGTGACATGAGACTTTATTGACATACACAGTACAGGGTGAGCTGCCATTTGTGAGAGGAATGGGTTTGATGTCCCAGCTGTCAGGAAACAGCAACTCAGTCCACAGCTGTTCTCTGTGGATATTGTGACTTCTATATCACAACTACAAGTCACTTTGCTATTGAAGTGTGTGTTTCGTGGTCCGTTTTTTTGTAATCTCGACAGCTGTTGTCTCCTGGACAGCTTTTGGTTTGGAGCAATGACAGAGCATGTGACCCTGTCAGACTGGAGCAGAATTTTATTAGATTAGACCGACCGGCTCAGTTGCGCTCTGTGCGAACAAGCAATTTACCATTCAATGTCAGAAGCAGCTCAAAACTGTTAAGAGCTTTCATGCTCAAATTCAGTCGCTTGCACATCAGACATGATGGCACTGGTCTCTGCCTCTTTGACAATCAGTGCAAAAATGAGGGAAAGTAAGGGCGTAAGACATTTTCTCAAGAAGCCTAAACAGTGGTTAGAAAACACTCAGTAAATATAACTTGGATTACTCTGATTTTACAAGATTCACAAGCAAGTGTTAGCTTTACACACATTTGCACAAAACTCTTCCATTACAGAAGGAAAAACAGAAACACAACAGGCACTGAAATAACTGAAGTCTATGACCTAACATTATTGTCAAAACACTAATTGAAGTGACCTGGGCAGATTATAATGGACCCTGCACATATTCAGATTTACCAAAGCCGCCCAAGAAGATAAATGTGGCTCCTTTTTATTTTATTGACACACTATGTTGTTTTCTTTTTACCAATTGCTACTTTGTCACATCTGTCAGTATAGAGCTGAAGTGACTTTGTGGCTTGTAAAAGTGCATTTTGGAAATTCATTTTCAAGTTATTTCAGTGACCACTGTTGAGTTTCTCTTTCTTTATCGGAAGAGAACCAACAATTTAATTTGAATGTGAATTAAGTCATGCTTCACAGGCCATTAGTGGGGACTCACAGAGTTCATCTAATGTGAAGGAAACAAGATCATGAGTCTTAAAACAATGACAACTGTCTAACCTAAGATATATTAGCTGGTCTTAAGCCATCTATCCAATTTCAATACTACTTGTTCTCATTAGGATTGTGGTAACTGGAACTATTTGGGACAAGAAGTGGGATTCACCTGAGACTGCTCGCCAGTTAGTTGCTGGGCAGAAGATTAGACAAACAACCATTGAAAGGGAAGTCAACCCCAAAAATGTTTTTACGATAATATGTTATATGTGCCCCCACTAGTCTAACACGGCATTCATATTAATACACCTGAAACTTGATTTTACGCGCTTCGATTGCACACAAATTTCTGTCGAACGCGGTTTGGTCATGGACCCCAATTTTTTTTAAATGGATGCTATAAGGACCATACGAAGCTAAATGACTAGCACGTAAACCTTAGCGCTAGTGATTTGATTTATTTCCGTGACCGATTAAAGGCGTTTGATAATAAGCCGGGCTGTTTGATTTTTATGACTGCTTTATGACAGTGTTACGGACAGCTAGACTTGTTTTTGATTGAGAAAGGGGAAAGTTCGCGGAAGCATCTCATCCACACTGTTAAAGTACATGGCCAGACACAATCGCAGAATAAGTGGCTGCATTATTCGCTCATCCATCAAAATAATATACTCAATCCGCTTGGTATTGTCATCTGTGTATCGCTTCTCTTTTAAGAAAATGTCAACAGACTTTGATGAGTGGGGAGAATTTACGGTAACAGACGGCAAACAGACCCCTTTGGCTGCCCAACAATATGCCTGATTTAAATTAGTGTAACAAGGTACCCTTTTGGCCCCCTAAAAACATGCCTTCCTAAAGACTTTCTATTCAGAGCGCTTTCATGGTTAATGCAATTCCCAAACTCTGGACCTCAAAGTCTGTTTAAACTCGAGCTTTAGGTGTATAGCATTTGTGAAATATAGATTAAGCAGCAAAATTCATGGCAGGAGGCGGCCATTTTGCTACTTGGAGCAATTGTGACGTCATTTTCAGTCGACAGCAAGTGGCAAAATGGCCGCCCCTGAGATGGATAAAAACAGGTGGATTTTACCTGTCAAATTTATATTCCACAGACAGAACATTAATCATTGTGTTATGTCTGTGTTCCACAGAACGTATTACAAAAGAAGATTAGGGTTGACTTCCCTTTAACACTCAAACTTGTGCCTGTGGGCAAGGTTCTCACTAAATCTAACATAAATATGTTTGTAATGTGGCAGGAATTAATGTGGCAGGAAGTAAGAGGCTTTTGCCACATTAACTCCTGCCTATATATATATATATATATATATATATATATATATATATATATATATATATATATATATATATATATATATATATATATATATATATATATATATATATATATATATACCGTAATTTCTGGACTATAAGCCGCACCGGACTATAAGCCGCACCAGCTAAAATTCAGGGATATTTTTGTTTTCTTCTTACATAAGCCGCACCGGACTATAAGCCGCACGTGCACATGAGTTTTTTACAAAGAAAGACAGTACACAGAAAGCCGTAAAAATCCATAAATACGCCGCGCCGCCATTTAAGCCTCAGGGTTCAAAGTAACCTTCTGAATGAAATGCATTAAAAGTTCACATTCATTACAACTTGTTTTTGGTGAGCAAAATGTCAGAAGAATTTAATCTAAATGCTGATTGATTGGCTTTCAATACAATGCAGATGGTCCAAACAGCGCCACTGCTTTGTGTAATCTCTGAGTCACATGGCAGAGTAAGAGAAAGGGTTTAGAGCCCTTTGACGCAGGTCACCTAGCGTGCATTCCTACTAAAGCTCATAATAGTCACAAACAACACAGCCAGAATAAGCAGCAGCCATAGTAGTGTTTTAAAATAGTATTTTTGTTGTTGTTTTTTTCTTCAAGATACTGCACAACAGTGGTCCACAGCCTTTTTACAAGTGAATAAAAGTGATCAAGTCATCACAAAAATCACGAAAAAAATCTTATATAAGCCGCACCTGACTATAAGCCGCAGGGTTCAAAATTTTGGAAAAAAGTCGCGGCTTATAGTCCGGAAATTACGGTATACATACACATACACACACACACACACACACACACACACACACACACACACATACTACATACATACATATATATACATATGGACATAGAGAGAGAGAGAGAGAGATTTTACACATTTATACACAATACAGTAAATGCTCCAATGACCCAATAAGGAACTTCTCCGTTGTACTGTTGCGGAACATTTGTGTTTTATTGCTTCCTACATTGCCCTCTGTTGCTACAGGTTGGTTGTTTCTGTCATATGTTAAACATGAACAGAGACTTTATGTCATGAAATACTGTTCAGTGTGGGTACTGCTGGGACAATTTACTTGAATCAGGTATGACAAAATTTGGGCTAATTATTGATTTGGTAAAGATCAGCATAAAATCTGTTATTCCGACAATCGGCAGCTCTATTTGTATGCCTCCCTTAGCCACAAACCGTGATGAACCTTCTTCAATGTTTGTGCAGGATGATTGTGCCTTTGTGTGTTGATGTCATACCTTTCTTACTCATCAGAGGACAAAGAAATTTAGGATGTGGATAAACTGATCCTTTATCTGTACCACCCAGGCTGCTCTCCCCCGCCTTTTCTGTGACCTTGCCGCCTGCCAATCCATAGCATTGCTGTACTGGGTAGATCAGCAATTATCTCTGCAATTCACACAAAAGACAGACAACACTGTCTATTGTGACACACATTCTGAGCATATTTTAACAGTACACACACACACACACACACTCACACACTCACACACATACGCAAACACACACACGGACACACACGATAGGGGGAAATCTCTGTAAGGTCCCCCGCACACACATACACACACACTCATGGATTGGAGAGAGTGCTTTGTGCACTCACGCTGGCTGAGCAGGGGAGAGAGAGGCTGCTGGGTGGAGGTGGATGGACACAGACAGACGATGGGACTGCGGAGCGGAGCCAGACTAGAAACCGAATAAGAGACAGAATAAGAGAAGGAACACTTAACACTGAGGACTGAGGAGGGGAGAGAGTGAAAGACTAGGCAGGATAAGAATGGGAGTGCAGAAATAGGAAGGGGAAGCGGGCCTGTCCGGCGGAAAGGAAGAGAGTGAATTGTTGCTCCAGAGGCAGGAGGGAACCTATGGGATGGCATTGATCCCTGGGAGCTGCCGCCTCTTGGGCCAGATGGCGTCTTGTTGCTGCAGACCGCTGCTCCACTCCTCCTGCTGTGGACCCCTCATCAAATTTTGCCTCTCCTCCTTCACAGGTCGGTCCCAGCCCACTTGGCCCGGGTGTCATGACTTGTAGTGGAGTGTAGTTCTCTGTGCAACATGGGTAACACAATAAGCCAAGAAGGTAACATTGAAGGGCATTGTGTGTTGTTTGTGTCGTAGAAGCATGTGAGCCCGCAAGTGCGACCCGAGTGGTTCTGTCAGTGCTGTGTTTTGTGTTGTAGGATGGAAGTGAATGGGCTCTTGTCCTCTCCAACGTCATGTCGTGTTGTATTGTGTGGCCAAGTTGTGTTCTCGATTGTCTCTGTGTGAAAGCTTTACAGGATACCTTAGCACTGACACAGCATGTTGATAAAGAAGGAAGCCGCTGTTGTAACAGTAATTTATTTATTGTATGTCTAAAAAAGAGCGCATCTCCAGAAGTCGGGTGCAGAGTTGAGTGCGCACGTCCGGGGGATTCTCTGACGTCACCCTAAGTGTGCTCTCAATGCTGTCGTATCCCCGTAAACCGACCCCAAGCCCCCTAACTAACATTTTGTATCACCTGTCCCATCCCCTCATGTTTAGAAGTAACAGTATAGTCTATGAAAAGCACTTATATATGACATACTTCTTCACAGACATCTCTCCTGCTGAGCTGGATGCCTTGTGGAGGGAACCACCATATAATCTCGGGGGGACCCACGAACACTTTTCTGGAAATTACATCATGACTGAAGGTAGGGTATGTGGTGCAGCAAATTGCATCTGCCTTAATCAAACATGTATTTCAATATTTTGAGCAGCAAACAAACGATTTAGAAAGACATGTGACTGTGAAAGTGGTGGTGCACATTCTTCCTGCTCTTTGTAAGCCTCGTTGACACCATTAGGGTCAGCTAATAGCCATCTGTCTGACTAACAGAGATAGAAAAGAATAAAACTACTCAATACTCATGATCTTAAATGCAGTGTAGAAAACAGACTGCACTTGGATCAGAATAAATATGAATGTAGACAGTCAAAATTATTGGAACAATACTAGAATAATATTGACTTACAGATCCCTACAGATGGTGTCACGTTGGATTTGAGATAACAGCTTTTGAGAAGAAGAGGAAAATATGCTTGTTTTATTTACGCATAGGGAAAGAAATGCTATCACAGTGGAATTCTGACAGGTTGAACAGAAGGTGTTGCAATTGTGAGAAAAAAAATATCTCTCTTACTCTTGTTAGTATCTATCCGATTTACCTATTTCTTTTCACATAAGATTGTTTTTGCTTTTTTTGCTCCATGTTTTTGGTTGTACTCTCATGCTCTACCGCTGATGACGAAAGAATGTAAAAAGCTTGAGCCAAACTTTTTTTCTATGGAAAGAAGCAAATGTACTCTTACACTCGTGCTTGTATTGTCACAGAACACAACATTCTTTAGATTTGAAAAGATCATTCAGAGTGCCCTGAAATGGCCGGTGGCGTCACCTTGCTCTTGACTGTAAATCACCAAATGTTTCCCGAGCGCGGCACCGCTGCTGCTCACTGCTCCCCTCTCCCCCCAGGGGATGCATCAAAATCACATGGGGATGGGTTAAATGCAGAGGACAAATTTCACCACACCCAGATGTGTGTGTGACGATGATCATTGGGACTTTAACTTTGACATGTTAAACTGTGATCCATTCTTACGTCTACCATCAGGTGTAGGTGAAGATGAGGACGGCCCCCTGGTGGAGTCAGAAGTAGACGCAGAGCCAGACAACTACTGGAAGAGAAAAGAGACCCTTCTTAAAGGAAGTCGGGTGACAGTGGGCGAAAAATGCTCCTCAGGTAGGTTCCTGATGCAAGTGTTGCATTCATGGTCTCAAAAACTTTTGGAATTTTTTAAATCTTGCCAACTCAGATACCCTCTGCATCTCTTGAATGCAATTCAATTCAGGCAGGTTGGACCACACAGGCTAGGCCACTTACTTTGGGCTGTAAGTGCGGACCACTAATTGAATAATGCTGCGTTGCATTACAGGTTAAAAGCAAATTAACCATTAATTAATATTAAGATAGTTGATCTACTACAATTGCAGGTCTAAACTTATTAAATAGTTTGAGGTGCTGTTTCTTAAGCTCTCACCATGACAAGTTACAACCACGCAGGTGTGGTGTAAACAAATCTAAATCTAAATTTTATTCGCTTATATCCTATACGACTTTAAATTTTTTTTGTCATGAATACATTTTCAAGTAGTATTTGAAATGGATGATATAAGGACTGTACGAAGCTAAATGACTAGCGCTAGTGATTTGCTGGATTTCCGTGACCAATTTAAAGGCGTTTGATCTTTGACTCCTTTTTTACTGATAGCGAGGATTGTTTTTGATTCAGAAAGGGGGAAGTTCGCGGAAGCCCCCCAATCAATACAGTCACTCATAAGTCAAAGAGCGTGGCCTGACACAGTAATAGAATAAGTGGCTGCTTTATGCTCTTTTCCATCCAATTCACAAATGACTTTCTCAAGCCGCCTGATATTTTCATCTGCGTATTGCTTCTCTTTTAAGAAAATGTCAACAGACTTCAATGTGTGGGGAGGATTCACAGTAACGGACGGCAAACAGACCCCTTCGGCTGTCCGTCAGCATGCCTAATGTGAATTAACCTAAGAACCCCTTCGGCTACCTAAAAACATGCCATCCTAAAAAGACAAGACTTTCTATACAACGCGCTTTCGGGGTTAACGCGATTCCCAAATTCTGGACCCTAAAGACCGTGTAAAATCCAGATTTAGGTAATATAAATTGCAGATTACAATAATGATGCATACAAATCTGTGGCTTTACCGCTTCACACATAGTATCACACGACGTGGACTATACTACACAAATAAAACATACATGAACAATAATGAAGGCTTACCCTGATCCCCTGCCAGGTCATGTCAGGAAAAGTTATATTGACTAAATCAAACTATGATTTTTACTTTCATACCCCATGATTTGCACCATAGTGGATTGACAGAACTGTATTATAATGTTCCAACTAATTAAGGAATTTTAGTCATGCATACCGACAGGACACATTTACGTACCTACTCAGCATCTTAGGTCCATCACACTCTATGGTTTCTGCTTTTTAAATGGATTCAAATGGCCACATGGAGAGTCCAGTCAGCAATCTGATAGCTTTGTTATTCCTCTAGGGACTATGGTAGTTCTCACAAAGCATCTCACTGTAATATGAGCTGCCATAGAAAATCTTTAATGAACTTCCGAAAGTTTTCCTCTTGCTTGCAGACAGTAAAACCATTCGCTTTTTAGTTTTAGTATGCTTTATAAAACTATAAGCTTTTTGGCTTCCAGTGCTCTTTCGCAAATCTCATTTGGCTGTATGTATCCTGTCTAGAAGTTACGCTTCTTTTCACTGGACGCCGCCGCTCCAATGAGTGTCCCGACCGGGCTCTCCAGGAGGCCCTGCGCACCCGGCTCCGTGTAGTTGAGAGCAACAGCAAAGATGTCATCCAGTTATTTAAGGTGAGTGCAAAATGATACACATTAATAGATGCAGAAACTTGGCTGTTAATCTTGGCCTTTTAAATAACCCAATGAGCCGTCGTATGTGTAGTATTTCACAATGCACTGTGAAATGCATTTGTTGAATCTTCTGTTCAGTTTATGAGGAGGAGTCTTTGTTCTTGCAGGACCTATCTGCACGTCTGGTGTCTGTCCATGCAGAGAAGGACAGTTTTGTCCTCACATTTAAAACTGCAGAGGAACTCTGGAAGTTTTCGACTTATTTAGCTTTAGGTACGTTTTGTTTATTGTCACTACTTTTAGCAATATTGATGTTCATTGTGGCTGTTATTGGTATTAATTACAGTCTTTGTGCCTACTGCATGGCAGGTTATGTGGCACGGTGCTTGGAGAACTTCTTGTGTGATCAGTCCTTCTGGCTGGAGCCAAAATTGCTCAGCGACTTGGAGATTAGTGTCAAAGTAGATGAGGATCATCTGGCCACCCTCTACCTAGAGCTTTTACTCCAGGAAGGTATGAAACGTACGCAATGCAACACACGCACACACGGAATATATAGCTTCTATAGTAAAGTCTTATGACATCCAAACAGTATTTTCATCAAAATAAATACAATAATCCCTCGCTACATCGCAGTTCGTTTATTGCGGTTTCACTACATTGCGGATTTTTCTTCCAAATTAAAAAAAAATCATATTCAAAATAAAACTTCTAATTTGGGGAATTATGGCATGAAAGTTGCCCACACGCCAGCAGAAGGCACACTTGTATCTTTTTATAAAAAAAAAAATCGTTGTAATAATAGGAGTTCTAAACACATATTTGCAGTGTTGTACCTTGTTATAAAAATATTGTTGTAATAATAAGGGTTCTAAAAACATATTTACACTATGTAAACTTGTACCTTGTTATAAAAAATTATAATAACAAAAGCTGTTCTAAAAACATATTTACAGTATGTGTTAAGAATTCTCCATGTTGTTAATCAGTCATGCTTTGATTTGAGGTAGTGTGCTTTATTTTGAAGGCCGTTTTCAGGCGATACCAATTCCTGTTTCACGTTGTTAGTGGTACAGCAGTGATTGATTGATTGATTGATTGATTGATTGATTGATTGATTGATTGATTGATTGAAACTTTATTGATCCCCCAGGGGTGGGGAAATATGAACGATCACGTGTCTAACCTTTAGGACAATGTAGTATTGCTCCAAATGTTGGTTTACATTCCTTTAGAAGTCCGTTTTCACGTGTTAGCACGATCGCGAATTAGCATATTTCCACTAACTCGTTAGCCTGCCCAGTACTTATTGTTAACATTTTACATGCACACACGTATAATATTTATATTTTCAATATTTATACTAAATTTTCTGTATGTTATTTATACTATGAATGTATTATTTACATGTTTGAAGCAATTATTTAATGTTCTAATGATAAAAAATATGCACTTAAATGGTTTCATATACATTTATTGACACACAAAAAAATTTACAGATGAGCGGGTGACCCTACTTCGCGGATTTCACTTATCGCGGGTGGTTTTTGGAACCAATTATCCGTGATAAACGAGGGATTACTGAATTTTGCAATGCTTAACAGTCCCATTTTGCCTGACTTGGCTTCCCTGTTTCACATACATGGAGCACATTATAAGATATTTTCTTTTACAGCAAAACTATAAAACTACCTGTCATACTGCAAATTAATACAGTTGGCATTGCAAAGTAAGTTTTACTTTGCAATGCCTCTTGCTGCCGAATTTTGATGAGATTACCTAATCTGGTTGGTGTCAAGCAACCATCATCCATTTCCAAAGGACAGAGTAAAACCACTTTGTATCTTTGAGTTGTGTAAAGTGTGCATTAATGAATGAACATTGTTACAGGATCTTTCTTTGCTAAAGCACTGTGCACAAGACATGATGAGGATGATGAAGATCAGCTGTCTTTCAAAAAGAATGACCTTCTCATGGTGAAGGACACGGGACAGGAGGATATGTGGGAGGGTACTCTGCTCTCCACTGGACATCACGGCCTCGTGCCAATCACCGCCACTCAGCCGCTTCCCTACCCTTTCTACCAGTAGGTTTTTCTCTATTGGATTTTTATTGAGCGACTTTATGATGCAATGTAAAATACTTGCTTAACCTTTACTTGTGCTGATTTTGTGCATGTATGTCTTTGTTAATGGCATTGTCCCCTTGGGTTAGGTGGTTCCTGCGGAATTACCCGGGCGATGCAGGGTGCTCACCAACAGACAAGGAAGCATTTGAACATCCACTAGGTAGAACACACAGTACACACAGAAAGTAACTTTGTGGCTGCTTATTTATGCAGCAACAGCATTAATTGTAAAATGGAACATCATCCGAGTGTCTTTGCCTCTTTACTTTGTTGTTATTGTTAGGTGAAAGTTTGAGGGGTGGAATGGCATTGACACAGGAACTCCAATGTCCACCAAATCGTTCACGCTGACTTTTTGTCTTCTATAAACAGTGACAGGTTCGTGTGTAGCGGTGGTCGACTACAGTCCAGTGGTTCAAGATGAGCTCCAGCTAAATCAAGGAGACGTTGTAGAGATTCAAGGACTACTTGTTAGAGGCCTTGGCGTCTTCATTGGAAAACACTCCTCCACTGGTCGTACCGGCTTCATCAACAAGTCCCATGTCAAGCCTCTGCACACCATGTCACTGTAAACAGATTTAATCCCATTGCACAGTATGGCTTGAAATTTAATGGTCTGATGCTGATGTAAAGCACTTCATCCTTCAAAACCACTCCCTCCTGTTTTCTCTTGCTTATCTTAATGTTTGTAGCATAACTGAACTCTAGACAGGGTGGAAAGCATGAGAACATCAGACCCACAGCTCTAATGAGAATGCTGCCTTTGTTTCTCTTGTATAGTGAGACCCATTTGGTATTTCTGACCGAGGAGGAGCGAACCACGCTCGCTCAGACAAGCCTGTTTAGCTCCGAGTCGTGTGATGGCAACCTAATGGAAAGGCTCTTCTCATCTGACATCAGCTCGATTTACAGGCTTGGTAAAGCTCAAACTCATCACTAATATTGGCTTGTAAAGTCGTCACAGAGTAGATGTATTTTGGTGTCAATCTTTATGAGCGGGAAAGCTTGCACCGAATAAATGTCCATGTCTTTTCAGACAGGCTGGATGAGACTGACTTCATGTACATCAGGAATCGGCCCAAACGTGGTAAACCATTACTTATTTGTGTTTTACACATTTATTTGTAGCCATTATTATGACTTAAATGTTTTTGCTAACTTCAATTTATTGCTGTTTTTGCTAGAATTTTAACATTACCATACATAACCATAATACCATACCATAATACATAATACACCCAATTAATTTTCCATTTAAGTAAAACACAAATACACAGAAGTTGACCCTAACCCTAAACTCATTGTTGGATTATTTTCATATTGTACAAAGACTCAAGTCCTAAAATGTAAGCATTTTTTTTTTTTTTTTTACTTTGCATGTTCTTAGTGACTTGCAGATCTCATTTGTGCATGCATGAGGACCAAGTGAAAAAAAGGCTACCAAACGACAAGTGTTTTTTTTAATGTTAGTGTATAGGTGAATGCCCAACTGTGCAACCAGCGTAGAGCACCGAGCCATGGGCGACTTTGTACTGGGAAAGCCAAAAAAAGCCACGGAGCTCCGCTGAATTTCAAGCAATGACGCGGTCAAAACTGGCATGGATTGACGGGTCGAAGCTTACAAAAATGAAAATACTAGACTCCAAAAAATAAAGTAAAAATATAAGGCGTGTGAGGAGAACTAGAAAAACTAATGTAGAATGTAGGTCATATCTCCGGCGTCGCTGAACACACCCAAAACCTGAAGCAATCAATCTGATAGTGACACACCAGGTGATGAGTCTATAAACTATAAATGTGATTCATTTAGTTTTAGTCGAAAATGATTAAGGTTTGTAACTATTTCGTTGCCTTGGTGTACACTTGACACAGTTACTGTTACGTGGTTGGCATTGACTATATAGTGGTTTGCGTAATTGACTTTTTTGTACTTGTTGGCGTTAAAGGTCCCACTCAATGTTGGTTCTGTGATTGACAAACAGCTGGGCCATGACTTGATGTGCATTCCAGCCCCTGTTGTAACAGTCAACAGGATAATTGGTAGAGAAAGTGGATGGACTGATTATGTGGCACTCCCATATAACTACCATGCTGTCACTTCCTTTGTGTTCTAACAATAATCTTCCTTTTCAGATCACAAGGTCCCTGCAAGCACTCGTCAGAGTGTCATGTCGGACAGAAGCGGCGGAACGCCCCCGTACCAATCCTCCCCCCGCCCATCGCTATCGCACTCATCACCTGGTGTGTCACTCTATCAGTCCCACAATTCTCTGACACAGGAGGGAGGGTGCCTGTCCTTCACTGTAGAAGACACATTCAGAGACCTCGGTGAATTCCACGAAGATCTCCCTCTTTTCTTGGAGGAAAACATTTGGGAGGGGGACGAATCAGAAGTTAGGGATCCAACGTTGATCCTGCTAAACCATGACCACTTCCAGGTCAGCAAAATTGCAATCAAGTCACTTTGTCAAGATGTAATCTGTGACCCCTTTGCGACCTGATGCGTGCATGCGCAGTAGGTCGGCCATCTAGGATTGCTAACTAAGGCAACTACACTAGAACACGCAATGATGCACATTTGTATGATCTGATAAGAAACATACACATAGATCCTATGAGGCTATTATATTTTCATCATCTAGAGAAGATGAATGAGTTTAAGTTCTATTAAAAGACTACAAGGAAAGAAATTAGGGGTGGAAATACTACGAAATCCCCAAGTTCTATGAAAAGAATACACAGAAGATTGATTAGTTTGAATTAGAAAGAAATACCAAACTTTACCTACAGTATATTACTAATGCGCACCGTTTATTGTGTAGGCACCACCAACGCATTTTGTGTGTGTGAACGTGTTTTGATAAAGTGTAGTTGCTATAGTTAGTGATCCAAGATGGCTGCCTTCTGTGCTTGCGTGCCTCAGATCGTGCAGGGTTGCGTCTTGACACATTTCATTTGTTTCAAGTCAGGTTCTAAAAGGTGTTTTAGTTCGCTTCCAGTTCATGGCAATGGTTTTCTCTCTTACTGAACTAATCTACAATGTGTGACAAGTCAAATTTGCCAACACATGACTTGAGATACTTCCAAGATGGAATTGTAATTGATGTGGTGCCAGTAAATCATTTTCTATTTGTACATTAAAAGCTGCTAGGAAACTTAGTGTGTATTTGTTTTTTTCCTCCTAGGAAGACTTCCTCCCCATGTATGACCTCAAGTATTCCTTCCTATGGATGACCTTCAATGGAAAGGGCGAGAATGAGCTCTCAGGTCAGCTTGAGAGTGTCAGGGAGTGTGCCAAGAGGATGGGGATGCACTGGGCACATAGGCGAGCATGTTTCCTCCTGGGAAGACTCTGTGCCAGGAAGCTCAAGCTATCGCAGGTCATTTATATTCTAAATACATAATCCATTTTTGGTTTTATTGGTTGATTTGATTGTATCACATACTGTTCCTCATGCGATTAGAACCTAGTCATACGAATGTCAGACTTACCTTAGGTCAAAGTTCAAAATCTAATGAGATCCAATACAGGCCTTTTGTGACATGCTATTGAAGAGTTGTTAGTGTTTCATAAAAATAAAAAACTTTCCCATCATAACATTTCTGACATGCTGACACAGTTTTTAACACTTTGATAGCTAATGTCCATAAAATGCACATAATATAACCAATTATTGCTATGTGCTGGCCAATATATAACATAACTGAAAATGCACAGGTTTGTTTTATTAATATGATAAACAGTCTGATGTTCCCTCATAAGCAAAGTAGTAACAATGCTTGGTATGGCGCAGTAAGAAAAACAAGAAAAGGAAAAAGAAAAACAGTTCAAACATGTTCTACTGTATACAGAGACACACATTTGATCTTCCTACAGTTTTATGAAAACATTGTTTTAATTAGCAAGTTTTCATCGTACACATTTCAATATCTGAAATGGATTGTGAATGTTACAAAGTGTTTCTGACAATATCCTCCCTTTTCAGGCTCGCGTGTACTACGAGGAAGCTCTGAGTGTTCAGGTGGAAGGCTTCAGAGACACGCCGCTGTTGATCGCTCTCCTCACTAACCTCACAGCCGTCTACCTGAAGCAGCGGATGACCGATAAGCTGCCCCTCACCCTGGAGAAGGCCAGCGCCATGCTCCTTTGTCTTCCCAAACATACCTACACATCCTCCGATGAAATTGAACTGCTCAAACTGCTTCTGAGGAGATCAATGGTCACAGGGGATAAATATCTGGAAGCCCGTGTGTGCTACCTTATCGCCAGCCTCTTCCTGCTACTAAGGAAACCTGACGATGCTCTTCCCTTTGTTGAGCGCCTCCAGTTCCTCTCCTCAACTCTCTCGGCCAACGATGGGCTTTCTGTAGCACCTCTGGACCTCAATTGGCTATTGAGTTTGCTCTATCATCGGAAATACATGCCTTACCTGGTGTTGGCTTCCCTGAGCCTCGACTCAAGACAAGACCACTCGCTCCGTGACTCCTTCCAGAGGATTGAAAGGTTTATCAGGAACTCAGCTCGCCTGAACCCATTCTGGAAGGAGGGAACCTCGCTGCTTCCTGCCCAGATTGTGGTTTACCTCCTGCAGGCACTGGCTATAGCTGAGAAAGAGGGGGACTTAAAATCGCAGCGGGACCTATGTCTGGGCTTGGCCTCAGTTTACCAGCAGTATGGTGCTCTTGATAAGTCTGTGTGCTGTGCTCAACGAGCAGTGGAGACGGGAGGCTTCATCAATGAGGAGGAAGCTTTTGAAGCCTCTGTGTTGCTCAGCTGGCTGTTGGTTTTAACAGGCCAGGCTGAGAAAGCTCAGGGTGTCCTACAACCACTGCTTATATCACTTCAGGTACAAAACCACTCTAAAGTCATGTATCGTTTGCTCCTTCCTTTAAAAGTACTCTGATGTCTGTTTTCATGTCTAACTACTTTGCAGGGGTCGGACAGCTCCACTCAAAGAGGTGTCATCCACAATCTCTTGGCTTTGTGTCTGAGGCAACAGGGCTGTATCCCAGAGGCAGGCTGGCAACTCCACTCGGCCTTGGTAATATCCCGGGAAAGCGGAAACCAGAGGAATCAGGCCCTGGCACTAGCCAACCTGGGCTGCCTGGCACTACATTCAGGGGCATCTACACTGGCAGAGCATTTCTTGGTCAGGTCAGATATCCTCCCAATTTTAGACTACTTTCTCCTGCAAAAGTGTATACACCCCTTCTCAATAATCAACCAAGTATGTATATCAAATCACAATGTGCTCTGGCAACAGACTTACCTGTTAGTTGTTATTCCAGATCTCTGCGACTTTTTGAGGAACTCTGGGAGAGCCCCACAGATGAGGAGCATGTGCAGACCTTCCTTTGGTTGGGGAGGAGCTACAAAGACAGGGGGCAGAGTCACCGTGTCAGGGTGTCTTATGAAATGGGACTTCTAATGGCACTGCATGCTAGAAACCTGCCCAGTAAGTATGAAGACTGATCAATAAACGTCAAATAAACAAATTTTACATTGTACACCCTTCAGTGAACAAAACTATTGAACACTTCACAATCTCCTAATGTAATTAAATGTGTTGCATTCAAATTGTGCCTTATTTACTGTGTAGGTCAGTTAGTGGTGGCCAAGGTGCTGAGTCGGCTCTATTCAGACCTACTGCTTTACGGTCAAAGCATCGTCTATTATGAACACTGCGTGTCAGTAGCCAGGGAGCTGAAGGATAAGAGACTTGAAGGAGAGTACCTTGAAATCTTAAGCAGCCTCTACCTCTCACTAAATACTGAAAGGTGACTTTTAATTCTCATTCAGCTTTACACAACCTGCTTTTTTTATGATAACAGACCAAAACGTTTTTCAATTATGTGGTACAGATCATCTCGTAAGTCTTTGGATTACACCAAGCAAAGCCTGAGGATTTCCATTGATTTAGGCAAGCGGGAAGAAGAATCTGAGTCTTGGTTGCAGGTGGGAAGAATTTATTATCTCATCCAGGAGGATGAGCTGGCCGATATGTACCTGCAGGTGAGGAGGGCTGCGAGCAATATGTTTGGATTGCGTGATGGTCACAAGGGTCGGATGTTTTGACAGTTTAAGTACATATCTGTCCCCGATACTTACTGCTTTACATTGCTTGTGTCAAAATAAAAGCATTTTTTTTTTCTTTCTTTTTTTTTTTTAATGAGTGAGAACAAACACAACTTGCAGAACACCCCATTTTAACTCAATTCACATAAATGTCAACTATCCATTGTAACTGAGCCAGCAGCGAATGAGTGAAAGGGGACGTATCCAGCGGATCGTGATTCTTTTCAATTTTTGATGAAACATATTAGAAATGCTGTTGGTTATAGTCAGGATCAGCGTAGCTCATATACTGATCCAATATATTGTAAGATCCAATACATATATTGTAATAATGGAAATCAGTTGTACCGTATGAACATAAAACTGTGATTGATAGGCAGCAGTGAAGACGGCCCTGAGAATGAACGACCCCCATTTTTCGATGAGCATCTATGAGGAAGCAGGGGACGTCTATTTTAAAGGACACAGGAACAGGATGGCTTCAGTGCCTTTCTACAGGGTAAGTAGAAAACGCAATCTGTTTCAAAGCTGCTTTCAAAATTCCCATATGTCTGACATTGATGGGACATTTTTCGCTTTTCTTCTTAAACAGGATGGCAGTTTACCATTTTCCCGAAGTATCAGAGACACCCATTCAGAGTTCCGCTTGCTGAGTAAACTAATACAGCTGTTAATGGACCAGGGGGAGCAGGAAGAGGCTCTGCAATACGCGACACTAGCTGTTGAAGTAGCTAACAAAACAGGTACAAGCAAAGCCACTGAGTTTGTACAGTTGAGTTACGACTTATTTTTGCAGGTGTGAATATGAATGAGAGGACAGCCTACCACCGACTGGCGACAGTTTACTACAACCTTCAGCATTATGAGATGGCCGAGAACTACTATCTCAAGTCCTTGTCTCTCTGTCTGCCCATCATGGAGCACCCAATGGAAGCGCGCTACTACACTCAGGTCTACTGCAGGTTGGGAAATCTCATGCTGCACAAGCTCAAGGTACTACGTAGACAATGGCACTAATGTTTCCCTTGTGCAAATGCTGAGACAAGCATTCACAGTTCTGTAAAATTGAGTTTGGTGATCACACTGGGGAACTGAATCTGAAACTGAAATTGAAATCTGTTAGAAAAATCTTAAATCAATATTTTCCTGAAATCTTTCAACCCGAGTCAATAATATAATCAGAAAAATCTGCAAAGGGTCTCATTGTTTAAAACGCAGGTTTTAAAACTGGGGAAAACATTGCAGGGTAGTTTGGATTTTTTGCTGACATAAATTTGGCAAGAATGCACATGATAGAGTATACAAAATGAGTCTCAAAAACTGATGACCAAAAGACAGTCATTCCGGCTCTTTCTTTCTGTATGTGACTAATCAAATTTCAGTATACACCCGCTATTCGCCAATGATAGGAATGGAGTCCTGCCTCATATAGCGGAAATCTGCGCGTAATCTACCACACCTAAAGGATTACCGTAATTTCCGGACTATAAGTCGCGCTTTTTTTCATAGTTTGGGTGGGGGGGCGACTTATACTCAGGAGCGACTTATATATGTTTTATTTCACAAATTTTTACTTGAGCATTAAGACATCACTTACTTACAAGTATAGTTGACCACTTCCCATGTTATTTTTAGTATAGTTGATCACTTCACATGCTTTTATATCTTTATCTTGAACATATTCAAAACATAAAAAATAGAGAAAACATCAAATAAAGCAATTAACACTTTAAGCACCATATCCAAGTCCACTGTCTGCTGTATGTACACTTGCTCTATTTTTGCTCCTCTTATATTTATTATTATTATTTATTATTATTTGGCCCGTTCTCAGCTCTTTGTTTGTGTTTGTCACGTTAGCATACCTATCGTTTAGCCTGTTGTTGCTATTTAATGAATTGGAGTGACACCGATTGTTTTATAAACATGTTATTCATGTAATAGTTGTCCTTAATCACTCTATATGTTACGTTAGGCCCGTTCTCAGCTCTTTGTTTGTATTTGTCACGTTAGCATACCTATCGTTTAGCCTGTTGTTGCTATTGTTTAGCCTGTTGTTGCTCGTTCATGACTGTTTTTGGTGTGGGATTTTGTCGAATAAATTGCCCCCCAAAATGCGACTTATACTCCGGAGCGACTTATATATGTTTTTTTCACTTTTTGGGGCATTTTATGGCTGGTGCGACTTATACTCCGGAGCGACTTATAGTCCGGAAAATACGGTACTACTTACATGTCTATTAGACAGGGCTTTGGCCTGAGCATGCATGTGTGAGTTTTGCAGCAAATAACATAGGATGGGTTAGAAAAGAAAACTGCAAACAGGTGAATTCTATAAGAAATAGGCCAATCATTTGGAAAGCCTTCGAAAAGTGAGTCTAGGTTTGACCAAAACATCAGATCTAATTAGACTTGAAACTCTGACTGCGCTTCACCAAAATACGGGACCGCAGTTCTACTAAAGTCTTTGAATTCTTCACACAGTCAACATAGCAGCCTTTAGTATCAGGGACTTTTGTACGATTACAATTATTTCATTTGTTATTTCAATTACCTTAATTCATTGTTTGTCCAGTCATTAGCGCACTTTGAGAAATTTACCATGTCCCCGAATATACTCTGTTTTGAAGGGTTTTGCAGTTCCTAGACATAGGCTTCATAAACTATTCTTTTGGATTGTTTCTTGATTTTGGATAAACCAATGTATTTTTTTCTTGTCATGCTTCCTCACCAGGATTCTTATGATGCATTGGGTTATTTCCACCTTGCTCTGGCAGCTGCCCTGGAGGATCAAGCAAACGCTGAGGCCCTGTACGTAGTGTATATGAAGTTAGCGGAGATCCACGGGAACCACATCCCTGATGCTCAGCTATGCCAGCTGTACAGAGACAGAGCCCATAGCCTGAAGAGAATTCTTTCGGGAGCAGAGGACTCTGCTGTGAACCAGGAAATTGGAAAGGATACAGATGAAGTCTGTGACAGTGAACCATTCCCAAGAAATTGTCGAATGCAAGTGGATACCGACAGAGGCACTGCGATCAGAAGAGTGGATGACTACATTCCTCCTCCTGACACAAACAATTCACTGGTTGACATCCCTGCATTTACTGCCAGTCAGTCTTATAATGAGAGTATTTTGACTGAGTCCTTTGACACAGCCAGGGAGCACATGTCAGACTCATGTAGCTCAACAGACACTGTACAAACTTCCCCCAAACAATTAAATGGGGATGATGATTTGTCCAGTAAAATTAGTCTCTATCCTGAGAAAGAACTGGACATGGCTCCACATTTTGATCAGAAAGATCCCAGCAGTGGAGATAACCTTTCATCCTGAGCGGATTCACGTGGGCCTCCACGCAAAAAAAAAAACTCGCGGCACTTTATGTTCCTTATTTCCCTTTTTCTAGACACGTGTCTGAGCCAGTAAAAGGAATGCAATGTTCCAACAAGATGGCACTTATTTATAAAATGAGACGAGAGTTCTAAGTTGCTTTAAATGATGTGCCTTTTTATGATACAGTTGGCATATCAGAATGTTGTCACAATGATAGGGGTTTTCTATGTCTTTTATACTTCTGTGACATGTCTTACAAGAAATAAGAGAAAGAACACATTTCGACAGATGACAACATCAATAAATTATTTTTGGGCAATATTGACACTGAGAACACGCAAGTAATTTTTTTAGTATTTGTTTCCTTATGATACTGTTTTTGCATTACTGCTTGGCTGAAAGGGTTTACAGAGACCTTTGAAAGAAGGGCACTGTTGTGGAAACAAGACAAATATAGTGTGCAAACAAATTCCAACATTGTGGTCATGCAATAAGAAAATATTGCACGATTATCCGCATACTTCCCAACCTTATGGGGGAAAAAAATTGCACTGCAGCCACAATAAAAACATAACATTCCAAATAAACAATGTAACTTGTAACGTCTGTGCTCAAACAATTACACCTACGGACCCAGACTCACACTTGCAAGTATTAGTTTATATTGATTGATTTGACGCAGCCGGCAACTCAAAATCGACATTTTCAAAACAGTTAACGCAGAAGGCTAAACACATCCCACAGTGGTGAAAATGCTGCATTTTGTTTGCAAAAGACAATACCTGTGCCAAACCATTTAAGATACGGAACAAAAGCAAATATACTACAACTATAAGAGTATGAGATAGCCACAAGTGATACTCTTCTGTCTCTTCTGAGCCCTTCCAGCGATACCTCCACCTCACACACAAACTCCTCTTCCTCTGACCCCTCTACCTCTTACTCTTATCTGCTTTAGACCTCCTCCATCCATGCTTGCAAATAACACAGGCCTGAAGACTGATTGCAAATGGAAAAATTTTGTGAAGAGGTGTCAGACGAGTGCTTTTAGTGATTGCATACTGATCAGGGAGTTTCTAGGGGCTCGGAGCATATGGTTTCAGTTTTGTAACCACAGCTAAAACAATGGAATTTGGACTAATGGAATGACATCGGTGTTAACTGTTTTGCTATAGGTTGGGAAAACCGTCAATCTAATGAGAATGGGTTAATACATTTGCATGAGATGGTGATGATAAAGGCCGAGAGTTTCCCAGCTTCTCCAAACAGGTCAAAGCAATCAATAAAAACTGTAGGATAATGTGTGCCTAAAGCTTAGAACAAAATAGTGCTGAAAAAACAACAAAACACCCCTGTTTGTCTGGAGAAAGGAGATGGTAAATTAGGTTGAGTCATGAGTTTTGTTGTTTTCTTTCCAAATTGTTGGTGGGTCATCCTCCCACGTGATCCTTTTATCTTTAATGCTCACAATATTACACAAGAATGACTAGCAGAAGACTGCATATTTTAAGTTGCACTACTTGCCAGGAAGATTGAAACACGGCCGTGGAGCTTTATTCTTCCGGTTGTGGAAGAAAGGATAGGGAAGAAAGAAACTGTCCAAAATAGTTCCAATTCTTTCTTTATTCTCCCCCGAGTTGAAGGCTGGCTCGACCTACCTAGCCCATATGTGACAATGTGTCACTCCATGGTCATTCAACTAGAAATGTGTGCCAGAGTACAGATAGATAGGAAGAACAAAACATGTCACAGATAACCTTGCTCAAGTCTCCTATCTACTTAGTATTTGCCAAAGAGGCCTAATCCTTGTGTTGGAGGAGGGAGACATGTAAAGCAGGCAGGACAGCGGCCCGGATTTTAACACCCCTGGCCTAGATACTCTGTTGGAGCCAATTTAGTTTCCTTTGCTTAAATTCTTATTTTTGTTTAAGATTCGCTGGCCTTGGGCCATGGACTTTTATTTGACAAAGCCTTTGGTCACCTGACAGTCACCTGATCAGGGAAATAGGCTGCTCCCACTTGGTAGTCAGTCTCAGTTTGACAAAGTAGGAAGACAGTAGTGACATAGTTTTTTACCGCTAAAAGGCCGTTTCAAGTTACTTCAAGTCTGCTCCAAGCTTGAAATTTCTGGAACTTGAAACTTGGAATTTAGAAAACAAACTTTAGTTTACTTCATGGAACCCTAAATGTTGAAACCTTAGTTGGATTACAAACACTTTGGATTTGTACCTGTGTGCCACCTGTTTGCCTGCCTGCCATTCCCCTTCCCCCCTTTCCTTGCTTGGCCTACCACCTTTGCCTGCCTGCCATTGCCTCTCTCCCTCAACCTGCATGCCTGCTTGCCTCCATTTTGGACATTCTACCTCCATCTTCAAAAGGGTATGAGCAACAGCTGTACACAGTATTTTAAGATAAGCGTGTGACAAGAACTATACAACATCTAACCTTTGAAATGTCAACTCCGCAATTTTTAGGGTATATGACCCTGATGACCCTGACTGGCCATCAATATGAATGGCCATTTTTAACCACTTCTGGCAAACACTTAAAACATTTAGCTCCACCAACATTTGCAGCCTGGGAACTGACCCTTCACTTGACCCTTCTTAGGCTTCCTGTCATACATGACACTTGTGGCGCGAGCCCTCAAGGATCTGAAGAATCTGCAAAAAGAAAGCGAAATAATCTGACTTCTTGTAATTTATTAGACTTGCGTCTTTGTTCAAGTTCAAATATTTTCCGTTATTTTTTCCCCCACATACGACACAGGAATCACTGTGGCTCTTGCCCAAAGAAAAGCAATGAGATTATGTAATTCTCCAATGTATCCAGAAGAGAGCAGTCAAAGTCAAAAGATGGTTATGGCCACATGAGCTGCTCCAGTAAGTTGCAACAAGTGAATGACACTGAAGTCAAACAAGACTGTCCTCTTGGCCAACTTGCATGTACGGATATATTGTAGCATGTGATAACTGTGGAGGGAAAAATGGCTATGTCTAGTAAATCGTCCAGGAAGAGTATAGCCAACTGTTCGGCAAAATAAAATGCATGATATGCACTTTACAAATAGCTAAATACCAGTGAAAACAATTAGCGTGTTGAAATTTAAAAGGCTAAAGAGTGTGCCTACATGACTTGCATACTGAACAGCCCTGCTGTTTCTTTCTTCCCAAGAGGCATAGCAAGTCTAAACCTCTATTCACCTCAGCCAAAACAAGCAGAGTGTTGTTCTTTCCTTGTTTTAAAGAATTCCCAGACTTACCAAAATATTCTTTATGCGCAGTGTTCCATTGAATTCAAACGTAGACTTGAAACCCACAATAAACACATGATACAGTTTGAACTCGACGTAAAATGGAGGTGTTAAAGTCAAGTAAAAATATAAGATGTACTAGTGACTTCTGGCATTGTGGAATGGAGTGTTGCTTGTAAAGTGGCTCATGCTAAAATAACAAAATTAACATAGTCACACTTAGCCTGAGCGTGTATGGTGAATTTTTTGACTCGCTTTCATTTTTGCACATTTCAACAATATTTCCGTATAATATATTTAACGGTTAAATCCAAATGTTGCACAGTTTGTTACGCTTAGAGTAAATGTTAAATCTAAATATAAATGCGACATCTAATCTAAATCTTGCTTTGCAAACAGCACCTTATACAAAGTATTATACAATGCCTTCAATGAAATTCAACAGATGACTTGGACTTTTTTGTGATTACTGTAATTTTGAATATTTGATGAAAATCTCATACTTTGCTTAGCATAACATATCATTGCCGCAAAATCGTTTTTCTATGTGCAAAGGGACAGTGTGGGTCACCATTCATTAGCTCATGCATGCTTACATTTGTTGGTATGGTGATCAGATTCAGATGGAATTGTGCTTTAAGCATAACCATGTGCGTGTTTTGGACAGTTGATGGAAAGACGACGTTTAGACAGAATTTGTGAACTTGAGACGTGTAGGGATTTAATCATTAACTACTCACCAGAGGCTACTCGAGCGATAAAAAGTATGACTCTCAGTGAGCCTTGGAGAGGATCCAACTCCATGGAGGCCTGCACTGGATAAGCAGTTAGCAAATGAAAGATGGGTGAGCCACCGTGTGAACCAGATCAGGAGAATGGACACAACTGGGAACAAGAGTATGAACTGATGTACAGAAAATAAAGGGATGCTAAAATCACACATCAAATGAAATTTAAATCTTTACTGATCACATTGCAGTAATCATTGAGAATAAAATTAAGTAAGGTGTGAAGGAAACATAGCCCAGAAACAAATTGAAAACTGATGTCACATGCTGATCCAACTTTTGTGAATTTCCTCAAGGCTCAACTCATTATGTGGCTGACTAGTGTGTATGGCCTCTGTTCGAATATCTGGACATTCTCATGATAAGGCAACAGATGGAGTCCTGGGGTTTCCCCTTACACACGTGGGTCAGTGCTTCTCAGAACTGGCAGCTTAGGTCATTTGAATATTTCATTTAATTTAAATCTTGAAAAGCCACTGAGGGCACGCTCTAATTTGCAATGATGGTGTCAAACTCCAGTCCTCGGGGGCCGTGTTCCCGGAGGTTTTCGACGTTTCCCTTGCTAAACACACCTGATTCAAATGATCAGTTCATCCTCACGTTCTGCAGGACCCTGATAATGATCCTGATCAATTGAATTTGGTGTGTTTAACGAAAGAAACATTTAGGAATGCCGCCCCTGAGGACTGGAGCTTGACAGTCCTGATGCAGAGAGAACATGGGAAAGAAACAGAGCACATATTAAAAACATTTACATTCAAAAGCAAAATCATTTTTGATCAATTCTCGACTGTTGTAGATTATTATAACCACTGAAACATGTTAAGTAGTTACCAGTTTGTTGTGATGTATGTTGACATGTCACCTTTAAGACCTTGTAATGAAAACGAGCCAGTGCATATCTCATCATACAGATAAAGAGCCCCATTGCACCTTGGAATATAAAGTGCAATGATGGGTGGAGTTGATGTAGCCAGTCATGAATCTTAGGGAAAAAGAGTCCTGTGGTTTTAGTTTGAAAACAGGCATGTCTGTATATTTTGTCCTACCAACCTTAAAACCGTGCTTGGTTGAGAGGCCATCGTGATTTTCTTGCCACATTTGATCTGTTTAGGAAGGCTTTGCATGATGCCTGTTTTTTTTTCCTTGCATCATCCATTTGGGTCCACTACTATTCTATGTAGTATATGTGAGGGATATTACTGTTTTCCATCAGTTTGACTGGGAGGAAACCTTTCCTTGGATTTTAGGCATCTATGGACTCGCTGGTGATTGTGCAAGTAATGCCTCTGATGTGGTGCATTTCAATCTTTTTGCTATTTCACTTCCGATTGGGTTGTTGCAATGGTTGTGCACATAAAGGAGCAAATGGTGCAGTGTTAGGGTTCTTCTTCTCTTGGTGTACATACATGAACTTGCTCATGTGTCATGAGAAACACAAGTGGCCTGCTGGAGATCAATTTGCTCAGCCGTCTTGCTGACGGGTTGTTACCCTTCTACAGCCCCTCTCCTGGTGTACTCGCCTGTCTCCTGGTATCACGTCAATGCTTTTGACAAGTCTTTTGCTGACAGTTGAAGGAAACCAGAAACATGAACACGAGAGGCCTGCTTGAGAACTGTTTGATTTTCCTGTTCCTCCTGTGGAGGAAATCACAGTCCTGTTGCTTGGATTTTGCCCCCTCGTCCCAAATCTCCTGGTTTAGTGGCATGTCTCCTTGAGATAGAATTTTGCGAGTAGATAATGACTGCATGTGCAACACTAAAAGAGCTGCACTCACTACCTGCAAAAAGACATCTCACAGTACTATTAGTGAGTGGCATGTGTACTGAAGAAACGACAAGCAAGGAGGCATCCAGAAAGAATTCAATATCATTCCTATAGGGATGTCTTGCTATCTTCCTTCCCATCTGTTTTCTGTCCCCCCCACTCAGCAGGTGAGATTGATTCTCAATTTTTATTGCTTCCTAACTGGACAGTACCCAGAGGTGTGATGGATTTGTAGTGACTTGGCGATGATTACAGTCCCCTTCACTTTATAACAGAGCAGTAAAAACATCCATACATCCATACATTTTCTATACCTTGTCCTCACTTGGGGCACCGGTGACGCGGAACCAATCCCAGCTGAATTTGTGCAAGATATGTGGTCCACTCTGGTCTGTTTGCGAGTGAGTCACATCCAATTAAAAAAAAAGAAATCTGTAAGATTAGTCGATCACACCATCTGCTTGTGCCTTACGCCCAGTCCTCTGACGCATGGCATCCTTACATGAGATGGGAGGAGGTCAGTGGCAGGAAAAAAAAAGAAATACTGCATACAATTCTAAAAACTACACAACACATAACCAACTCTGAGCTCCCATCCCTGAATGACAGCTTCAACTCTCACTGCTTCATCGTCATCAAAGACTATTTCCACACTGTCTACAACCTTTTTTAAACTTTACCATCTGGAAAGAGATTCAGATCCATAAGTACGTACATGTGGCAGTCCCTGCTTCTTGAACGATTTCAGCCATAACCACTGAACTCTAAAACAAAGCATGACAACATATTGAGGTGCAATATCTGATGGCCTATGCATATACATTGGTGTTGCCGTATGGTAAATAACGATGTGGGAGTGATCAAAACATTCATCTCTTTTTGAAAAAATATTATTTATGAGGGCATATTCTGTGATTTTTCATCAAAATATAAAACAGATCTTGACATTGTTTATGTATATTGTATGTGTTTACCAAGCTACACATTATTGATTTAGTAAAATTTTTTGGTGGTAATGTGGTTGCGAATATAAAATGTTGTCTGTCTATGTATATATATATATAGCACCACTCTTGTGAGATAAAGTAGTTTGGATATTGGATGGATGGATTCTAGAAGCGATTTATCATTGTTACTTTTACCTGAAACATCTGAAATTCTATTTACAATTAGCAGTAGTTGTTCATTATTTCTGTTAGGTTATTTTAAAGGTTTGAATGTTAGATAAATCAGGTGGCCCGCAATCTAACATTTGGTTTATGGTACTTTAATGATCATTAGGCAAGGCCATCTATATGTATGTAGGTACAGGGCCCTACATTTCCTGCTTAGTGGTGGGTTAGGGTTAGAGTTAGGGTTAGGGTTAGGGGGGGGGGTCGGGGGTGGAGTAGGTTATAACCCCACACGCACACATGCGCTCATACATACACAATCCAAGTTCAGGTTTCATGCTCTGCATGTCTGGCAAGTTCCATCCATCCATCCATCCATCCATCCATCCATCCATCCATCCATCCATCCATCCATCCATCCATCCATCCATCCATCCATCCATCCATCCATCCATCCATCCATCCATCCATCTTCTATACTGCTTGTCCCCACGGGCGTGCTGGAACCTATCCCAGCAGTCATTGGGCAGTAGGCAATTAAATGATCTATATACACTTTTAAGGGCAAACTTCTACTATATCCAGAATAAATATTGACCAGAGGCTTGTCGTGTGCTGCAAGGGAAATCTGTTACCGACATACAATCGTGAAAGCATGTGATGTGTTTACTGAAATGAGCTTTCCACAGCTTGGATTACAAACATGGTCAGGACTGCAGCAAACACTCCAAAGAATTATGATGCCTTCATTGATGAGAGGAATTCAGTAAAACCTGCTATACCTGACCTCCATACAACATCTCCGTTGATTTAATACATAGCCTTATGTTATATACTAGCTTCCATTTCACACTAAGCGCTCCTCTGTTGAGTTATGTCCTCTCTTGGAATGTCCTGTGCTGCATGACAATAACCATGACAGCATGTTATGTTCAAGTTAAACACTTTGTAACATGTGCACTGTTCAACATGCTTGGTATTTTGCTTCAGCAACTTGAAACACTCAATCCATGCACTTTGCACCATATTAGGAATTCTTGCATCAAACTGACAAAAGCCCAAATTCTTGTTCCAGCATGGAACAGCAAAGGTACATGAACACTAGTACTATTGGGATCGTTAGCCATGACACCACAAGGATGTAAAAACAGACCAAAATATTATTTGTCTTTTTTATATTCATTACTGTGTTCTGTAAAATTGTAATTTTTCCTCATATTATTTGATGGGATTGAGGTCAGTGATATCAATTTTATCCACACAAAACGCATCACAAACTCTACCCAAGTGTTTATAAAAATACAATAAAATCTTTATCTAGTATTTGCACAGGTCAATAAGCACGTTTTTTATTTATGCAAATGTGTTTTATGATACCTAAAGGAGTAATGCTTTGTTTTAATAATGGTGTGAATGGTCAGAAAAAGGAAAGACATTGCTTCCTAAAACACAAATACGATCACACGCACTGTTGAAGAGCGAGCACAGGGGTTACTTGAACTCTAGTTGACATGCAGAAAATCACCTTCTCGTTGTATAAAAATAAGACAAGAGAGAGAATGTTTTATTGTGCAGAAAACATTTGTGGGAGACATCCCACATGTGTTTAAGGTCAGGGCTCTGAAGTTCTTCCACACTACAAAAACGTCTCCAGGCATGTGTTGTACACTGAAACAGAAAAGGCCCTTCCCCAAACTGTTCCCACTTAAGTTGGTTGAAAACTCAGAAAATATTTTAAATAAGATTTAGGGATTTACCACTAAGAACAGTAGCCCAACCCCTGATTGATTAAGAGGTGTGTCTCCTAATTGTGTTTGTTTTGGATTATTCAAGGATAGTAACTGACTGCAATACAGCCCAAAGCGGCCAGACTGGCTCGGTCAATCTTCACTGTGGAGAAGTGTGAGCTAAGTGTAGCTCATTCAAAGTGCACATTTCAACACTTGCTTACAACATGACGACTGCTATTTATCAAAGATGCTTGCACACTGTGATTCTGGAAGGAAGTGACCATGAGGTTCAGGAACCTCAAAAGGAATAAAAATGCATTTAAAGTTGTCTGCACTTCATAACAGTGTGATGTAACACTTAATATACGAGCCAAGTAAGAGTAGGAGAGTTGTGGCAAAAGTGAACCCATTGTGAATGTAATTACTAATCATTAAGAATACAATATCCCTTACAGCTTGGAGTTGAATAGAGAAATATTGATTGCTTTGAAGCCAATTATGTCTGCTTCTTATTTTCCTCAGATAATGGAGCCATTTAGGAGAAAGGACAAGGTTGAATATGAAGCAACTACATCCTTGTCCGTGTGCGCTAAATGATTCCCTGTGAGATTCAAATTGTTCAAAACTAAATATAGGTTATTTTTGTTGTGCATTTGCATTTTTTCATTCAGTTGTCTTTAACTGACATTATCTGTATTACATTTCCTAAATACATTCTCCCTCTCTAGAATCATAACCCAGTGACTGCATCAGCTTTTTGGCACTTCATTGTTGCATTACAAAGTGAGTTCAAAGTCCTTACGAATGAATACACCCACAATCCCAGTGAACAAATAGAAGATGAACTAAATCAACTCAAGTTAAAACTGGAAAAAATTGCGCACTATCCAACAATTCAATTGTGAAAATTTCCATTTCAGTAATAAATCGAGCAAATGTTTGGATATCATGTTCAAACACAAAAAGAAAAATCATCCCATCGTACACAGGAAACCTCCATCAGAACCAACAGGAAATAAACAATGTATTTTTATCAATTCTATTCTAACTTCCTCAAAGCATGAGCCGAATCAGACAGAAATATGGTGGACGGACGGGTGGAGGGACGAACGGATGGGTGGTTGGATGGAAAATGAATATTAATATTATACATGCATTTATTTCACAGAAATGATAGATAAAAGTGCTCCAATCAAACTTCTATACATTGCAAAAAGGAAAAGAAAATCTAGCTCTTACAGATGATGAAATTAAGCAGTTTGTAGGGTTAGGGTTAGGTTTGTGGCTTTGTGCTCCGGGTGCTTTGCCAATTTACATACAAGATAACCTTTTCCCACTGAAGACACTGGTGGTTGATATGAGATAGTAGGCTAGTTCATTATTAGTATGGTTGGAGTGAATTGCTGTTTTGAGCTTCAAAGACTCTGGCTTCTATCCGGGATTAAGGAACACAGACGAATTAGTCTAGTCTGAGAGTCGTTGAAAAGACCACCTCGACGTACATGTGCACCTTTTCATTTCATGGATAAAGCATGACACAACGCTTGCATTGAATTTTGTGCTAATGTGCTCGCATTAAACCACCGGAGGAAACTCGCAGAGTGCCACAATAACATCAGGTATTGTTTAAATCTGTGTGGGAGACGTTAGTATTTGTCAACCTCTGAATTTATCAAAAGGATCACCGTAATATTTTAGATTTCATCGACAGTAAATATTGTGTTTTGTCAAGATGTAGTGAGCCCCTTTAGTGTGGCGTGGAATAGGTTTTGCTCATCAAATTCAAAATATTGAAGGGTGATAATTACAATATTTGCAGCGGGTGTTAACATAAGTAATATAAGTAATGATGTTGACGTAAACTCTGAAGAATAACTGCAGTTGTATACCATTGAGCGACGTGAAGCTTATTTACATGAGGCTTCCTGGCAGTCATGTGGTTACCATGCAGTTGGAAACGGTTTGGCTCCAAAAAGATACGTCGGCTTAAAGCCAAACATGACTGTGTACACACTCCTCTAAAAAACACGACCAACTTTAATACTATGTAAGTGTGTGTGTGAGTGACTGCAACACAACAAGAAAAGTGTTTTTAAGGTAATGTTCGTACATATTTCCATACATTAGGTTATACATAAAGGATTCAGTAGCCGTGGGCAAAGCAAGCAGAAGTTTGTTTTTGTTTTTCTTTACTTCACGTTGCATTTAGTAGTGGGCAAAGCAAGCAATAGTTTGTTTTTGTTTTTCTTTACTTCACGTTGCATTGAAGTACATGTATTTGTATGTCTTTTTTTATTTCTATGTTGTACAGGTTATGATGGGGCAAAAGTCTGGATGATTCTGGCTGATGTCATGCAAACTGTGAACTAAAAACAATCCCCCATCTCAGTGAATGAGCAGGCATTACATCACTCACTTACTAGATTTCACAGAATTGGCTGGCTTTAGTGTATTTTGAAAAAGGGTGTCAATATTTAGTGCTTCTTGTTGGGAGAAAAGAGTTTTAAATTCATATGTAAAACATAGCTTGCATTCACCCAATCCATCATGATAACAAGTGGGATAGAAAATGGATGGATGGTTGCATGTGTTAAGCTCATTTAAAGTGTAATGTATCATTCTCTTCATTCAAGCTTTACCAACTATGCGTTTGTTTCTCTGTGAGTGATCATTTCAATTTCAAAATGGGAAAGCAGTTGATTTGGTGCCATTTCTCATCCTAAATCCATAGTGGCACTGACAAGCCCATGAATATGCTGTCAAAGGACATTTTCTCATTTGAACATAGGCGTGCATTTGGTTGACAGTGCATACACATATTAGTTTTATGTAAATTATACAATTATGTAGCACCAGATATTATATTACTGGCCTGCATAGGCTGTTCAGAGATTTGTTTTATTAAATTTTTTTGGGCAGAATCCAACCCACCCTTGGAGTCCTTCCTGCTTTTATAACCTCGGGTCAGGTGGAACTAGTTTGTCAGAACGGGACCAAGAATCGACAGTGAGATTTTACATGCGACTGTGAATACACGCTCGTAAGCGAGAGAAGCCCATGGGATTGTCGGGACGGCAGACATGATGGTGCCTTGTTCGCTTAAGTCGCCAAAATGTCAGGAGACAGTTCAATCGCTTCAACAAAACTTATGACACGCTCCCACCCTGATTGCTGTAAATCACGAATATAATCAAGAAGCTATATATTGTGGATCAAAGTAGCATACTTCTATTTAGTAGACACTCATTTTGTTCAAAACACAAGAAAATGTTGTATGATATTCAAGGATGTGACTCTTAATATTGTTGCTACAATACATATAAAGTCAAACATATACTATTGTGTTTGGGCAAACTAAAGACTGTAACTCTAGCATGAAATTAAGAAAATGTCATCAGTCAGCAGTCAATTCACGACATCTATATCATTCTCAACTGCTGATGCTATGCAGGGTCACATGAAGCTGGACCTCTAACCCAATGTCCTTAACAAAAGGGCTAAGGTCTGGAAGCCCAATACAAGATGTATAGATGTAATGATAATGAAAATAAAAAGCAAAACACGTCTCACGGTTTGTTGTAAAATAACAAATGAGGAATGATGGTTTCATGAAACTAAGTCGTGCATCTCTACTGTCAGCTTGTCAGCAGTGACAAGGTTGGGCACAATCATTCAAGATAAACTATATAGACACAAAGCATATAATAGACGTTTAACAGGTTGCATTTTGTGTTATGTCATAGCAATTGATTCTAAGCAATGACGTGAATAATAGGCAGTTGCAGATAACGGGCTTTTTTTTGCCTGTGGTTTCACCCAATGTATCAACAAAAGTAATCTTTCATTTGGAGGCATTTAACTCATTTATATACACTAACTTCAGAGTAAAGATCAGATGAATTTCAAAACATTATTCAACTCAGGGGGTCACTTATTGTGCTGCAACAAGGATAAGAAATTAACTAGCTTAGCTACATTTAAATTCTGTGTGCAAATGTGTTTTGATTTCACTCTGTTAATCGTGCAGGTATGATTTAGTTCAGGGCACAGCAATGCATTCCACATTTCTCACTTGTGATGCAAACAACAGTATGACCGACAAATGGGGTTGCCAGTGGTTGTCACTACAGACAGAAAGCAGTCACGTGATTTTCCAGTAGCAAGGTTGCTGTCAATCACTTGTTGTCACTGGTCCAAGTTTTTGTAAAATTTTGACATTAAAATAAAATAAAAATACTGGGAAAATGGTCACATACCTGGCCGTCAGGTGTCACACGCAAAGTGGCAAAGACTTGAAGATCCACAAATTTCCACATGACGCCAAGAGATGGAAAATATGGACAGAGAAAGTGTATTGCCAGGATGGTTGGACAGTATGTAAGTTTATTGTCCCTTATTGTCTTTGATGTAAGTATGAAACAATGAATGAAAATTAATCAACAAGGCATAGGAGTTCGTTTAGCCAGGCCGCATTTTATCTGATTGTCCATTATTCAGTGCGTAAAAGGAATAAGAATGCAAATATCAAATACCGCTTAAGTGCTTTTGGATTTGCATGTAAGAACACCACAAGAAAAGTAGACCTCTTATTATTGAGCATTTTAATGATCACAAAAATGAGGACAGTACATGCCACACGTAAATAATTTAGTTCAAAACAACAGCTCAGGCTTTTCATAAATATCTCAAGACATCACACGACGCAACAGACGTATACCTCCCACAAACTTGTGCGTGAAGGAGTTAAAAAACATCTAGTAAACACTGACCAGCAAGAGCGGCCACATTTCACAGTGCGGCTGAAGCATATTTAATATTACTAATTGACACATTAATGTGCCACAGCAGTCCACCAGACAGTCATTATGCAAAATCTCAATAACATTCAGGTAATGTGAAGTCGCCTAACCATTGAGTGAGTTGTGGTGTTCTTTCTTCCAATCTTAAAATTCTGCAAAGCATTTTTCAGTGCTTGTATAAATCAGACAAACACCTTCCAATATTTTTCTTTTAATTGAAGTCCAATGGATCTCTGCCTTTGCATGCCATCGCACTTACACACAGTAGTAAGGACGCTTAACCGACTGCAATTGACTCACTGTTCTCATCTAGAGTTGGAATGTTGTCAGCGTATCATGATTAGTTTTACGACAATTGAAACTGTATACATCAAAAGTGTTGTGTGCACTAAAATAACCACTTAGGAGTTAGAGTTGAGGTGCAAGGAGAGGGCACTGCCAGGAGGGAGCAGTGTGGGTATACGGCTGAGTGCGGTTCAAAGCCGCCATTAATGGGACTAAACAGATTACTTGGAAGAGCACAGCACATCAGCACAAAGACAGATATACCATGCCAAATACATTTTTTTCAAAATCCAGTCCCCCAAAAATGAGAGCTGCGTTTTGTATGAACCTGAAATGTGACAGTCAAAGTTTCAGTTCATGGTGTGTGCTAATAAATATAAACACAGTCAGGAATCTTGAACTCCATTCTTGTTTTATATATAAAAACTACAGTGAAAAGACATCAAGGGAGCATTTGTTATGACACTAAACCCTTGAATTTATTTTGTAATAAATCCATGAAGAAAAACAGGCAGGGAAAATGTGACAGTAAAAGGTCATTTGGTTTTTTCGCTTCACACACATTGACGTAGGATGACCCCATACTTGCGTCAATTTGCTGTGCTTTGCCGCGCTAGATTGAACCCAGCAAACTAGTGGGGGAAGAGTCAAAGTTCAGAGACCCAGGGCAAGGCTAGAGCCACAAAAACAGACCTTACTAACACTTAATGCGCTCCCTCCTCCAGCCATCTGTTGCGACATTTCGCAAACTACCACTGCAATCAAAGTAAGTTATCCTAACGTGACTCAAGAGACCACACCCCCAAAAGCAATTTAGACTGAGGATGTCAGCCGACTAAAAAGTTGTTCTCATAAGACTCATTTTCAAATTGGTCCTTTGGGTGATGGCAGTACTCAAAGAGGGAACTCGCTACAGCGGTGTTGTTTTAAGGGAGGCAATCAGATCCTGTAGCTTGACAGTGGCGATAATGGATTTACTTTTGTTTATTGGGCTGGGCTCAGCTGGATCGGGGCACTTCCTGGAGACAGACACGCAAAGGGAAGACTCTGTGCCGAGACTCTGGATTATTTCATGGCACTATAGAAATCTGGAAAACACCACTCAAGTGACGAACGTGCATTGCTTGTCTCTTGTCATTAAGATGATTAGCACAAACCATATCTCTTGTTATGTCTTGGCTATTCCCGGCCTCTGTGGGGTATGCACATTCACACACAAACTCGGGCACACACAAAATACATGCACATGTTGTTCATGTTGTAAACACAGTACTCTCATTTAAACACGAAATTTAACAAAACACTTATGCATCTACTATTGGGTATTACATTCAAATAAACCAGTGCACCGAAGGTAATTAATTGCTTGCTCAGCGTGTGCCACTGAAAGCATTTAAAACAGTATGCTTATTAGGAAACATTAGTGCTGATAATGGAATTGCTGATTGCTCTACAAATGTGCAGGTTTTTATCACAGAGCTGACAGTGAATGGCCCCGGGCGTTGCTCAATTTGTACCGGCGAGACGGAGATAACTGTTATTTATCAGTGGCGCTATCTGCTGCACAACCTCCCAAGGAGCAGGCTGTAAAAAGGAGATCAAGCGTAGAGAGGGTTGGGGAGGGGGGGCTCAGTAAACTGCTGAAGGAGAATGATCCCATACCTATTATTCATCTATCGCATTGTCAAGAAAAGGTTAAATGAACATGGAATGCTTTTGGAATGTTTTGCAAAGGAGCACCACCGATGATGACATTTGAAATCTAGTCTGGTGAATCTACAATACTTCCTTAGTGGCAGAAATGCCTCCATTTTGAACGTGAGAATAGCTAAAACAACAGCAATGCAACACAAATGGTGAAGCAAACATCCAAGGCGATGCGGTGAGGTAGATGCACTATCAACAGAATGAATGAGTAAAATCTGCCAACAGTGTTTTTGTAATACGATAAATATCGTTTCCTTAAAGCAGAATCTTGTGCCTCTACCATGCTGCTTGACTGGCTTTACCTGCCAAAGTCAATAGGTGCACGGTAGCAGTGTAAACATTAAAGATACCCTATGGGCAAAAGTCTCATAGTTTAAAGTACAGCCTTCACAATAGTGAAATGTTTGCTGCAGTTCCCGTTGGTGTCCATCGCTCGTTCCTCAACACTATCAACACATGCTTCTTGCTCCAAACAGCCCTCATTGCCGTCGCTTTCATAGGAGTTGCCTTTACTCCGCCCCTGCGGCTCACTCTGCCAACTGTGTCTATCGTAGATGTATCCATTCATAGGTGCCGCTTTGGAGTTGTGGTTCCTTTTAAGGCAGAGGATTTCCTTAAACGCGTATCGAAACTCAGGGCTCCGGCAGTAAATAAGGGGATTGAAGGCTGAGTTTGCATAGCCTATCCAGTTGAGGATCCTAAAAGTGAGGTCGATGTCTTCCACCTTCCAAATGGCAACCACCACATTGAGCAGAAAGAAGGGCAACCAGCACAGAGTGAAGATGCCCATGATGATGCCCAGCGTCTTTAGGGCTTTGTGCTCTCGCAGGCAAAATTTCACCTTCTTTTGTCCCCGTCCAATGTTGGCATCCATAGGTTGGAGGTTGTCACTGTTGTGAAAGCGCCCCACGCTTTGGTCAATCTTTTTGAGCTGGCGCTTGGCTTCCTGGAAAACCCGGCTGTAGACAAACACCATGATGACCAAAGGGATGTAGAAAGAGATGATAGAGGATGTGATGGCATAAGCCATGTTGGTGTAGAATTCACAGCAGTTGCTATCAGCGATGCACTCTTTGGCTTGCTTATCATCAGATATCCACCACTTCATGTGTATAGGAAGGAAAGATATCAGGGCGGCGATGACCCACACCAGCACCACCACAATGCGAGCCTTACACTTTGTCAGCATGGTCTGGTAGCGGAAGGGTGAGGTGATGGCCAAGTAACGGTCTATGGCAATGACACACAAAGTCTCGATGCTCGCTGTCACGCAGAGAACGTCGGTCGCCGTCCAGAACTCGCACCAGAAACTACCAAAGTGCCAGGTTTTGAAGATGATATAACAAGCACCGAAGGGGACCACAATGAGACCCATGACCAGGTCGGCACAAGCCAGGGAGGTGATGAAGCAGTTAGTGACGTTTTGGAGACGCTGGAAGCGGGCGATTGCCGTTATGACCAGTACGTTGCCGAAAACAATGCAGAGGATGAGCAACGACACGATCATGCCCAGCACAATCATTGTGGCCTCACTAAAACCCTCCTCGGTTTTGGCCGGGTCTGATGAAGAGTTGATCATCTCCGGGGTCACATCGAGGTACGGCGATGGGCTTGGACTTCCCATCTGAAGAGATACAACATGACTCCATTAAAACCACAATTTTAACAGTGACCTGTTGACACAGGTTACAATATAAAAAAATTAAAAAAAAAAAAACATGCAAGAGAAACTATGGAAAAGAAAGCACTCTGTAATGTACACCCACATGTCAGCAGTTAGTTAAATTACACCCAAAATGTTGCCAAAAACACTGTCCAATCCTGCAAAGGTTCAGCAAGCCCACTTCTCAAAGCCTATTTAACAAGTTGACCTTTACATAAAAGTACAGACCTCAACAGGTGGTTTCCTTCCTTCACTTCCTTCTGCTAGAAAAGTCACCGTCTGATGACTTTCTGTTAAAACTTCAGCGCCACGTCTTTCTTTCTACGCACTTTCTCTTAGACTGCTGGCGTCTCACTCAAGCTGCCCTTTAGTTTAGCAGCACTGCTTCTCATGTGTCTCTCAGGCTATTTGTCAGCGCCCTTATAACATGCACAGATGACATCACGGTCAGGGCTCAGCCAATCAGGGAACATGCATGGTAGAGGGAGCTAAGAGCTGCAGAGAGTTTGAACACATTGTTCCTGCAGCTGTGACTGGATTAGACAAAAGCTGACAACGCATAACTAATTTAAATCCTAAAAAAAAAATCTTATCATTGTGACAAAACAACTGCATTTTGTGGCATCATTTTACAATGCATACAATGTGTTCAGTGATGCATTTGGAGGGCTTGGATTGAGTCTGCTAGTGGTTAACAGTTGACACTTTTGGCTCTAAGTTGGGGACAAATTGCACACACATGCAGTCAAACTGCTAAGTTTGACCCCATTTATGTAATATTGCTGCCGATTTTCCATGCAAAACACGTTCAGTCATTGTATTTACTAGGTGCATACTGCACATTCAGATGGGAGAGCCCCTTAAAGAAAAATAAAATAAAAACAGCTGTTTGTTCAATTTGAGGGCTCTGCACCATCACTATTAATTTATGGCCCCTTACATTGCTCTTTCGCGCACTCAAAGGAAGTGTACATTTCGGAAAAACCTACAGTGTTTCCATTTTCACCTCTCTTCATGTCTACACTACTATGTTTTCAGACACCTGTAAAAAAGCCATTCTACCAATTAAAATGGGGATCCAATTGATAATAAAGATAAACACATTTAAATTCCTGCTTTAAACATCAAATAAAAAAAATAAAAAATCAAACACCACCAAAACAGCACATTTCAAAGTGAGGGGGACATTCATCATGTCTTAAAATCTTTTTTTTTGCAAGTAGCCTATTCAATAAGTAAGAAATAGTGGACGGTCAGTCATACATTCTTAATACACTCTTTCTCTTATGCAACACGTCACGCTTCACAACATTACCTAACTGAGCATATACAGTCATACCTCTACATACCATTGCTTAAAAATCTAAAATTGTCAATATCCATCAATCTGTCCGTCCATCCATTTTCTGAACCGCTTCTTGTCACAAGGGTGGCGGGATTTTCCAACATACCAAGTGCAATTCGAACGTATACCGTATTGGCCCGAGAATAAGACGACCCTGATTATAAGGCGACCCTGATTATAAGACGACCCCCTCTTTTTCAAGACTCAAGTTTGAAAAAATATTTTTTGAACACCAAATTTAATTTTTATACAGAAAATAATTACAGTACATCTGAAAAGAATGATTACAACATATATTCGAGAGAAAAGGCATGTTATTTTATTTATTTATTTTATATTTTTTAAACCAACCAGTGAAAGTGGCAGTGAAGCAAAGAATCTAAAAAGGCATTAAAAAGTAATAAGAAATCCCAAAGGTCTTTTATATATATATATATTTTTTTTAACAAAATAACCATATATTATTTTTTCACACATATATATATATATATATATATAATTTGTTATTAAATATTGGTTCACCTTTTACTTGTACAGTTGATGAACAAATTAAAACTACTGATGGATTCCTACAATCTTTAACATACAAGCAGAATAAAACCATCACCAATCTAGCCATCTGTACATTGATTTACAAAAAAGTAAAGTCATAAGCAAAGATGATAGTCTGCATTGTTTAAATATTTCCAGTGTGGTCCTGTTGCTTTGTTTCATAAGTATTACTCGTATGCATAGGATACAGTTGATAGACCTCGCTTTCAAGTGTGGATTTCAGGATTTGAAACTGGAATTAGCCGAGTAAGCAACGGATCAACCTCCATTCCTTTTATTTGATAGTTACACATCCACATTCAATGTGCTGTATTCAAGCGGTATTTAAGCGTGAATTTAAAAGGATATTGTAGTATAGTATTCATAAGTGGATACCTGCCTGGGTTTTGGTGCACAAAATATTCCGCTCCAACCTCTTCATACATATAGTAATTTAAAGGAAAACTTTGCTCATGCTCGCTGTACTTTCAGGAGGTTAGGTCATAGCATTTAAATACATTAATTAACAAAGAAGTCCTTTATCTACTCGACTGTGAAAAACATTTTGTTCTACACCGGGAATCAATGATGCTTCATGGAGGTCCATGTGCTGATGCCACAGGCACTGTTCTTCAGCCCTGCGCCTCACAATGAGCTCTTAGAGAGGTCCATATGACCCGTGACGCAGAAGGAGATCCAATCAAGTCCTCCGTGCTCTTCTCATTCATGTGGTAAGTCACGTAGCGTCACGCAGAGTCCATCAATCAGCTGGGATAGATAGATAGATAGATAGATAGATAGATAGATAGATAGATAGATAGATAGATAGATAGATAGATAGATAGATAGATAGATAGATAGATAGATAGATAGAGAGAGAGAGAGAGAGCGAGATTGGATGGATGGATAGATAGATAGATAGATAGATAGATAGATAGATAGATAGATAGATAGATAGATAGATAGATGGATGGATGGATGGATGGATGGATGGATGGATGGATGGATGGATGGATGGATGGATGGATGGAATACGTAGCTTAAGGAAATGTTTTGCTTGATGTAATGCACCCACTATTAAAGTATAAATTATAAATAAGCACCTCTTATAGCCATTTTTAATTATCTTTGCACTTGGATACACATACTACAAGGTTTGGTGTCAAGTATTGATGTAGTGTCTGCTGAAAAGACACTTGTTTTATTTCTTTGTGCATATTTAGAAGTGGATGAATAAATTCTCCACACTCATTACTGGCCTGGCATACTCTCTCACCCTCTTGGCAAAGACTAGTGAATGCCGTTCCCGCTTGTTGAGTGTCGCGCTGTTTTGCAAAAGGAGTCTGCATGTTTGATTAATCATGACTGGCTTCCTCAATTCGTGATATTTACCTTCCTGCATCCTGTCATATGGAGGCAGAATCGCACCACTTTTGCAAAATAGGTCAGCGTCAGTCTGCGACTTGACACAGGACCTTTCATTTGAACTTCATCCTGTCACCTGTTGCACTGGACTGTATCTCCTTCATTTATTTTTTAAAATGTTTTTACTCTATGTTTCTTAGTAGTTTTGGTGTCACTGATGACCCAGCCTTCACCTTCTACCTCCCCATTTTAGATTTTTCCAGCGATGCATGAAGAACAATACTAGGAGCTGTTATTTCTTCAGGGAAATGAAAGGAAATGCAAGGGCCTCAAAATTCACTTCCACTTTTCATTCTCGTGTTGAAGCTTTTTACTGGTTTTGCATTTGTGTAACATCATAAGACCAGAAGAGCAAAACAATATTTGTTGAAATCAGCAAGGGACTTCCAGCAGGTCAAAGCAAACACAAGGAACTAAATTTAGCAAATATTTGTCATTCTTCCAGTCTGGGCAGAATTTGTGCATTTGTTTTTACTTTTATGCAAAGGCGTGGTAATCAAATTAAAGCCAACAAACCAAAACCAAAAAGCAGTCACATAAAAATATTTATGAATGACAGTCCATTCACCATGACCCATGAGAACCAATAATCCGCGTTGCAATGCACAGTGGCCATTTTGAAAAAGACATCACTCATGCAAAATTGGTTGATATACAATTTTCCACTGTAATCAAGTCGGATACACCAAATATTAATTTACTGAAAATATATGAATGATATGATTGTACCTATATTCTTTAAAATATAGTTGAACATAAATCAACACAAGCGGCAGTCATTTTCCTAGACTCTGGACCACATGTTTAGGGAGTGAAATGTAAAACGCATGGTTTCTTACTCAAACTTCTGTTCAAATACAGCAGGACTCATTCTACTGCCACACAAAGTTAATCCTGTGAATTTAATGTGTGCTCTCTGGTTGCATCTGAGTAAAGACTTTGGCATGTGTGTTATCATTGTGACACATTTTCCCATCTAGATGGTCTGGATGATATCCAAGAAGATAAAAATGACAAAAATCAACTCAAATCAATAATGTCAGACATGTGACAAGTCACGAAAAATAGCAGATACTTGAGTCATACTGGTACCTTTGAGAATGCCGTAGTGTACGCTGTTTGTATAATTTGATGGGACTTTGTACTGTACAGTTTCAATCTGATCATTCAAAAAATCAGCAATAAACATGAGAAGATGTTTTATGGACTGATCAAATTGAGGTTGAACTTCTGGGCGACCATTTCATAAGGTATGTTTGCGGCACAAACTCACCACTGCTCTTGAAGAATAGAATATGAGCTGTGTAGCATGGCTGCTGCAGCATCATGCTTTGGGGCTGTTTTTCTTCAGATGGAACAAGATGGAAGGAATTAGGATCAATTTGAAATAGCAGTCTGCATGAGCACAAAACCTTTAGGCTTCTTCTGGAAAGCAAAACAAATGTGAGCAAAAGAACATCTGAAATTTATTTGGGCTTAATCGGGGGGACTTTAAGTGGTTCAAGGTGGTGTGTTGACTCCTGTTTAACATAAGTTCAAATGTGATGATTATTATGATAACAGAGCCACACATACCCCAGTTGGACTGGGTAGTGGAGGGAATATAAAGAGGCGTCTGTGTGTTGACAACCTGTTACAGCAGCTTAGCTAAGTAAAATCCGTTTTGGGGGGGGTACTTTTCCACAGTTTTAATACCATTTGCCATTTGTTTTGTGTCATGCTAATCTGTTCTGCACCCAATATTGTGATATTTTTGCAGGCAAAAAATCAACACGTGTGTGTTTCGTGTTAAACCATTCGCTCTTTTACATCGTTATAGCCTTGATAATTTGTTAGTGGAGAGTATTGGCACTTTTTTTTTTTTTTCTGTTTGCGGTGCAACAACCATGAAGAGTGTTGTCCTAACATGGCCGGTGGGTATGCCCTTGGTGAGGAATGCATCGCTGGTGGATATACAGTAAGGTGATGGATGAGAGTCCCAGTAAAGTGACGTAAAATGAAGCGACAGAAAGAACTAAATTTGACACAAGATTTTAACTATTCCTTCTGTGTGCCAACAAATGAAAACCGTAGTTGTTTGTATGCATAAAGTAGGCATATCACGGGAAATCAATGTTTGCTTTTATATTTATTTTACTGTGCACTTGGAGTCGCCAAGATTGTAGAAAAGTGTAATCTATCCCTCCAGGTGTTGCAGAGATACTCTTATGATCTGTTTGGGGGTTATTTTTTTACTCTGTTCAGTTTTTCCATTTTCTGTTGAGTATTTTTATCTATTACGGCACAGCTTCTCGCTATCACTAGCGCTATCGTTGGCTTACTTCGTAGCTTGACTGCAGTGCTTGTTTACAAGACATGTTCATAAATACTGTGAAGGGATTTATTCTGTGTTATGTATGGTTGGATTGACAAGTCTGCTCTTGACATCTTTTAATCAATCAAAAAGTCTACTACTTAGTGGGTGGGGTGTGAAGTATCTCATTTGGATTTAAAGAGACCGCACCAAAACGACTTACTCTTTGCCCTCTTCAGAACAGATAACATGATGACGAGGAATTCAAGCAAAATATTTGCTGTTCTACTTTATATTTACCACAACTGAATGAGTAAAATGTAAAATGGAAGACTTTATAACATGATCTGTCAGCTTTAAAACTTTAGCTCCGGCAACAACGCGAGTTACATGCAAGTAGTGATCAAAAGATTCCAATTTTAGCATACCTGGGCCTTCATATTGTTCAGTAATAATAATAATAATAATAATAATAATAATAATAATAATAATAATAATAATAGGTGGCATGGTGGTTGACTGGCTAGCACGTCCACCTTCACCATACTTGACGTGACACAGAACTCAAATACGCCTTCCAGAAAAATATAAGTGAGTGGGATTGGAAAAAATACATGAGAGGAAAAGAGGAAGCAATCATAAGCGATGTTGAAAAGGTGGCTTTTCAGCAGCTTTCTTTTTAAAGTGGTGAGTGAGAGAGAGGTCGTCTCGGATGACTTGTGGGAGTGCCTTCCAGACAGTAGGAGCGGCTATGGAAAGGGCCCGGTCTAGCCTGGTTTTGTATTTGGTCCAGACCAAGGGGGAGACAGGAGGCTGGCGTTGACAGAATGGAAGGTGCGAGTTGGGTTGTGGCATTAGAGGAGTTCAGTCAGGTTGGGCAGGGCCAGATTTTAGAGGGCCGTTATATGCAGGTCAATTTAATGCTTTTTCATATTAACTTTTTGGGGCAATAACAGAGGACATAATTTAGTCCACAAGTTTTTTTTCTGGGGTTCAGATCCAGAGACTGGCTTGGCCACTGCAGATGTTTAAAATGTTTCTTTCTGGGCCGCTCCTGCATTTAAAAAAAAAAATATATATATATATATATAATGAAACATGTAAATGTAAACAAATAAGAAAAATAAAAGAAGACGTTTTTTTCTTGGTTCAGATTTGGGACCATTGATTAGCGTGCTTGTTGGAGCTGATTTAATCTAAAAGGAAAAAGTTTAGCACATAGAGTTCCACCAGTCATATGCAGTTTGTAGCAATGTCTCTTTGTGAAGCTTGGGCTGCACAGTATTGAAAAAAAAAAAAAAAAACATTATGTGAGTGCTGAGATACTACAGTGATCGCGACATTGCGTTAGGCGGCAAAACGGGGCACTGGTCAGTTAGCACATCTGCCTCACAGTGCAGAGGTTGAGGTTCGACTTTGGTTCAATTCCGGCTCTGGCCTTCCTGTGTGGAGTTTGCATGTTCTCCCGTGCTTGCTTGGTTTTCCTCTGGCTATTCCTGTTTGATCCTACATTCCAAAGACATGGCTAATTGAGTACTCCAAATTGCCCATGGGTGTGAGTGTGGGTGTGAATGGTTCGTCTCTCTGTGCCCTGCGATTGGCTTTAAACTGCTCCAGCATGCCAGTGACACTCGTAAGGATAAGTGGATGGATCAGCATTGCAATATTTTATGCACCTAAATAAATGTCATTTTTATTATCTAATGAAAGAATATTTGCAAAATAAGCAATTATTAGTGAATTAATTGTAATGCTTTAGATACTGTTCATCTATTGCAGGGGTGGCCAACCTGCGGCTCGCGAGCCGTATGCGGCTCTTTGCCTGATTTCATGCGGCTCTTTTACGTTCATATCAACATTTGTGTTTATTTTTTGTGCGTGTTCGCTTTGCTTGAGTTCAATATGGTATTTTGGTCAAACGCGCATGCGCATGAGGTGAAATCCCGCAAAGGAGGAGGGACAGGAAGTGTGTGTGTGTGTGTGTGTTTGTGTGTGTGTGTGTGTGCGTGCGTGCGTGTGTGTGTGTGTGTGCAGAATATGCACGATATGTACCACTGTTCAAAAGAAACAAGTGATCAGGCAAAACATTTGATTTTTAATGGGACTTCAGAAGAGCACAATAATTTGAAAAAACACATAAATGAAATAACAAGATGGTCCTCGTTCAAATGTTTGCATAGTTTTGAGTTTTGAATACTGACCTCTTAACATTAATGACGTCTAGCAGTCTTTCATGACAGTAGAGGCCCTTTTAGGTTTGTTTATATAGCACATTTCATATACAAGCCAACTGATTGTGGTTTACACAAGCAACAAAACAAAACTCACGAGCATTTACAAACATTCAGACATCAATAACATTATTTTCCTATGTGGAACCCCTTTTGGGCAAAAAGTTTCCAAGTCCTGTGTAATCTTACAAGAAGGGCACATGTGAGATCCCCTACTGGTGAGTGAATGATATTGAGACTGTGATGGCCCCACCAGAACCTTCACTTTTTTAAGCTGCAGCTATTGAAGCTTGAGTGAATTTGATTACCGTCATATTCGAGTGCGTCTCATTCCCAGCTTCCCCACTGAATACATACTCTTTCAGTATTTTCCGTCGATATTCTCTGTGCCCCAAAACATCAGAGATCCACCAGCATATTTCCCAATATGGATCCACTTTTTGTCCTAAGCCTTGTTGACATCTCTCGAAACATAGCATTTATGGAGCTGTCAAGGGAAATTTTTATCTTCATCCCTCCAAATGACTTTTGGGGTTTTGGAGTAGTTGCTGCTTGACATGTAAAGTAGGCATTGGTGCATAAATGGCTTTTTTTCTGGTAACTTGTCTGTGCAGCCCATTTTTGCTCAGATACCTCATTGTGAATCTTGAAATAAAAATATTTTTTTTTGCTGAAACCGAGCAGTATAGAAAATGGATGGCTGGATTGATGTTGTACCACATCAACATACATTTTCTCAATATAATATTAGGACTAGTAATCGCTAATCATATTACAAGTGCTGCGCCTCAACATACGGAACACTGACATCCCTCGCCACCGCCTTTCTGCTACAGGTACCTGAAAGAGACAATCACACGATCATACATTTGCTGGATGACTTCAGCATGTGTAAGAAATGCATTCATTTTGTCACTTGAGGGAATACTACAAGTTGTTTGTGATTACATTTTGCAAAGACCTCTGCTGAAGAAATTGGTGCTTGAGAAGTGTGGTCTTTCTGGGCTGTGTATATCGGTTAAGAAATAACATTCAACCCCAATTTACTTGGCTGTGCTTCTTGGTTAAAAGTTAGAGTTTGGTCACACACGTGGGACCTCAATTCATTTCCTGTATGCGTTACTTTGAAAAGAACAGGTTTGACTGCACTTTGTCTTCCAGCACTGCATGTTTTCTCTCACTGTTCTTGGAACTGAGAGTCACCAACAAATATATTTTGTGACAGAACATGATTTTACAAAGTGGTGTTGACATCATGGCACGGGAACATGTACCGATATTGGCTGACAAATGATTGATCTCACGGGAATCTCTTTGGCCTTTATTGATCCACACTCACATATTTGACTTATGGGCTTGGTAAGGTTGAAAGGTGAATGGTGTGATTCACTCACTATAGCAATCTAACAAATCTGGTTAATGGAAATGTGTCCATCACTCTGGCAAAATTTAGTCTAAATTAACTTCAGATATGAAGAAGAAAAAATACTGCCATGGATTGATGGTGGGAGAATTAATTTATCAACTATGAACATAAATATTCTCCTTACTCTAATCATTCTAAAAATGTCCTTAGCATGATATGGTGTTTACCCTCTTGAATTTTGATTTAAATTCCTAAAGAGCATAAGCAGCCACACTGATGGTGGTAGGAAATAGAAATATCAATAAAAGAAGAGCTTCCTTTTCTTTAGCTCCCAAACAGTGAGATAGGCCAAAGAAATATGTGCATTTGCAGACTAAATCTGGAGTTGTCAAGATTATTCAACATTACGTGAACAATGAGAGGGGTTCATGTTAGCGGGCTAGCTCTACCCTGAGCAGATGACCATATAAAGAAGAATGAAGCCTTGAAAAAGAACCTGAGGTTTTTGCTTACACATTGGCCTTTTATTACCTCATTTATCAAAACTGAATGCATATAATATACTACTTAATTTGCTTGGGTATATCAGTACAGGAGGCAAGATTCTTGAAAGACACTTTGATTTGATTATCTAGGGCCTAGATAATACAATTCGACTGTTTCCCTCCACTTGCCACAAGAAAGCATCTTGATTGTTATAGCTCTCTATCGCCAAGCAAATCTGCATGGCTGAAACAAACGGGAATGCTTCCTCCTCCCCCCTCCGGCGGTGATTTACGAGTAAACAAGGCTGGCTGGACTTTACCAGTTAAGGAAACAATCCCCGTCTGTTCTTGTTCAACCTTTGAACCTCAGCCACGGTGACTGACTTAAAATAGAGATCTTTTCTTTTCATTGTCCACCAAGGGACCACTTTTGTTTGTCGCCATCACATTGTCAAGCGCCTCGTACAAAGGGCTACAGTCCTAAAATTGTTTTGGTACACTGAAGCTATGAGTGGGAAATTAGATACTGAAGTGGATTTTTTTTTTTTCCTGTGAGAGTGTGAGAAGGCTAAGCAGCCACTAGAGATAAAATCTTTATGAGTCGGTCAATAATACTTCTGGAGAGGCTGTACATGTTGTTTAGCTTATCAAGCAATAATCACTCATGCAGGTACAGAATGTCAGAGCGAAGATGATGGAAACACACATGCAAATACAAGACAGTCATGATGATGAATAAAGCCCCAATTATAAATATTGTTTTTAGAGACCTTTCGAAAATCATAATGTATTTAGGGCCCAAGCATATCATGCAAAGGATCCAATGCAATTGCTTAATTTCTTATTACGTTATCCTTGGTCCCAATAAACTGCTTTTTTGACTGCTGTTTGTGTAGCATCTTCAAAACTGAAGGTAGCAAGTGAAGATGGCTGCAGTAAATGACTGAAAAAGAATCTACAAGGGGAAAAAAAACAGAAACCAAAATATTGACTGCAAATGTGTCCACTGTACCGGAGTATTAAAAAAATGCTGTGATTATTATTTACAAATCGTCTAAATACCGTATTGGCCAGAATATAAGACGATGTTTTTTGCGTTGAAATAAGACTGAAAAAGTGGGGGTCGTCTTACATTCGGGGCCTAGACATTATAACCACTCACAACACTAGATAGCGCCAGATGTCTTTAAAGTGAAGTTACGTCACCGTGCCTTAAGTCTCGCGTGAGTTACTTCAGCTTATCGCGATTGTTGGAGCTTGTGCGCAGCGGTAAGTTAAAGGTTGCAGGTATCGACTGAGTACATTGCTGTGAGTGCTTGAGTCTTGAAAAAGAGGGGGTCGTCTTATATTCGGGCCAATACGGTACAATTGCGCCTTAGATTAATTATCTGGGCAACAATTTTTTACTTTTTGAATGTTGTCTTGATTTTTACAAGTGATTTAGGGTAGCTTTGTGCTGCTGAATCAGGAAATAACATCCATTTGTCTCCATCAGGTCAGGTTTTTGTGCCAAGTTGATTTGAAAAAATCTGATCTTGTGACAAAATCACAGTTTTTCACTACCAGAACAAATGCCTTCCAAGCTTCCAGTTCCACTTCGTTCATTGAATTTTCGAGCTCTGGATCTCTGATGAGCTCACGGATCTGAGGACCGTCAAAGATGCCAGCTTTCAACTTTTCCATGGTTAATCCTGGAAAAGCTTGGCACAAGTAAGTGAAACAGTCACCATCCTTGTCCAGAGCCTTGGTGAACTGTTTGATTAAGCCAAGTTTGATGTGCAGAGGTGGGAAGAGTATTCTGTCTCTGTCCACCAGAGGATCGTTGATGACGTTCCTCTCCTTACAAGGCACCAATTCCTTCTTCGTGTAATGCTGAGCACGGTCTCTACTATCCCACAAAAAACATGGGTACTTGGTGAAGCCAGACTGTTGTCCCAACAAAAAGTTCACCATCTTCAGGTCAACACAAATAAACCACTTATGCTGATCATAGCCAATTTTCTCCAGTACGTACTTCACTGCTTCATACTTCTCCTTCAGCGTAGTCGAGTGGGCGATAGGTACAGAGGCAAACAGGTTGCCGTTGTGTAACAGAACACATTTCAGTGATCCCTTACAGCTGTCAATAAAGTCTCCAATCTTTAGGTTCATACTGTGACACACCAAGCGTGAGCAGAAGCTGGGCAATATCTGCACAGTACACCAAGTCCTTCGCCTCAGAGAAAAAAACGGAGATACTCTCGATGCCTATTGCGGTAGAAACTGATACGAGCACTGTTAGAGAGTAGGTTTTTTTCTTTCAATCTGGATGCCAACAGTTCGGCAGAGTCCTTTGACAAGCTGAGGTCGCGAACCAGATCATTCAACTCGTTTTGGGAAAATGGATGTCGAGCATCATCTTCAAAAACCACTTCTGCTTCTTCTTCATGTTCTTCAACACTGGAGACATCTTCGTCACTAATGTCAGGAAGTTCTCCGCAGATAGGCACTAGAATTTCATCGCAATGAGCTACAGGACGACGTGCTGATTGAAGATCAGGATACTTGAGGCTTCCTTGGTTCTTTCTGTTGATACCGGTCACATCAACAGCACAGAAGTCAGTGACATGGTTTGTCGGCTCCCTCCAAACCATAGGAATCCCAAATTTCAGACTCCTCTTGCCATTGGTCCATCCACGCAGAGTCTCAGTGCATGCCTTGCACACTATGTGTGGTGCCCAGGCTTTATCCTGGTCACCAAGTTTAATTCCGAAATATGCATGGTAAGCACACGTGGCCATATCTCAAAAACTTGACCTGATTGAACAAAACCAATGTGATTTTTTGATTCAGCGCATCAGATTCGTCCTAAATCAGCTGAAAAAACTCAGACAACAAATTTGTTGTTGACCTGTGTAATGAATGCAGTCTCCATAAAATTGCTGGGAATCATGAATATTCCAATACAAGAATGAAACTGTACAAAAGGTGCCACTATGCACTCGCTACAACAAACTTTTTTTTTGCAGGCTTATTCTCCATTTCACCTTTTCAGAACTCACATTTTACATGATCAGACACATTTGCTCAAATGACCAGCAAAGGACATAAATTAGCACCATTTGCTGAAGGAAAGTGAGAGTCAAGGATTGTAGCAATGAGAATACTTGACATTTGACCGACTAGAGGGAACGCCACGACCCGTACTTGTTGTACAATGATGTAACTAGTTGAGAGTAAGCAAGTGAGAATTAAAATGAAATAAAACTGTGGCTTAAACCTGATGCTCATTAGCAAACATGTCTGTTTAATGGGCACCTAATGTGTATGACCTGGTTACATTTATTGATTTGAAAATTTAGCCCAACTGAATTCATAATTGCCCTGCTTCTGATCTAAAGTGATAGTGTAATAGTAGCTGCAAGAGTTGATTGAACAATATTGTGTCCATGTCTCTGGATTGCCCTCCGCACTGCAGTAATGTTCCCTGTTTCTTTTGCCTCTGCTGAAGCTGATTCAGACTTACCTCTGCTCATCAATGGCACAAGAGCACTTAAGTGGCTCCATAGGTATCAATTATGACATTGCATAGCATCTGTCATACAAGGACCTAATTGATGACTTTCCACCAAAAAATTGCAGAAAAAGTACTCTGTAAAAAGCACACTTACTTGTTCACTTTTAATGAATTTATTAGTTTCAGTTTTTATGTCATCTTTATTCAATATGCATTTAATTCCAGTTGATTTTTTGTTTTTTTATTGTTTGTACTATGGCTGTTCATTGTTCACTATGACTGTGACAGATTCATTCTTTTATTCTTGGGACACTTCATATATTTTATCTTTTTTTCCGAAGTGTCACTGTTGACTTCATATCTTTCATCAACAAAGTATGAAATCGGCCACAGACTGCTGGAAATCCTATTATTTGTTTGAAATGAGAGGTAATGTCTGGTAAGATGCATTGTTTGGATATTCATCATGAGCAATGGGCATCTTATAGAATAACAAAAACAACAGCACACGTGAATGCGTCCTAGGAACATTTATCACCAGCATTGCTACTTTGATGCTGACATGTTTTTCTCTGCCTTTGTTGACATACTGTAGATTGATTCATGACATCAATATAAAATTGGAATAATGAGGAACAAAAATGAGCGTGCCATAATGCAACTGTATGGAGGTGGTGAGTTGAATGTTTTAGTGCGTAGCAAATAAATATAAGGCACAGTCGCTGTCAATGAAGTATTATTGTTGTTGCACATTGTGAGCATTGAGGAGACATAGTACTTTTTACATATTCTTGCTCTCCACCACCTGCAAATCATAAGATACAGCATGTATTTTTTGAATTCCAACAAACAGTTTTTCAAGACATGAAACAAAAGAGATACTACATAATCATTTGTCATTTGTTATAAATGTTGGACACATTTCTCTCAATATTAAAGTGTTAATTCAATTAATCCAGGATGCTGCAAAATACATTTGAATTTCGATTTCATTTTACTTATTTAATAATAATAATAATAATAATAATAATAATAATAATAATAATAATAATAATAATTGTATTGCACTTTTAACTGTCCTTCATAGACACAATATCACAATGGCATCTTTTTTGTTGATATTTGTTCAAATTATTTAGGGGAATTCTGCATTTGAGTGTCTTATAAATACAGTCATATTGTTGAGTAAAGGTTGGAAAACACTATGACTCGAGATAGAGAGCACTGTTTTCTGCTGCTGCTGCTGCTGCTGCTATGAACAGACAAAACATACTGACACAGCTTTCATGAACAAACGTTGACCTCCACAGCTAATTGAGACTCTGATAGATACAGTTACATATAGTACTGTAAAAATGATCTGTAGTCTGTGTGCTACCAACTGAACCGCCCCACCACACACACGCACGCACGCACGCACGCACGCGCGCGCGCACGCACGCACGCACGCACGCACGCACGCACGCACACACACACACACACACACACACACACACACTGTGCTAAAATTTAAAATGATTTCATCTCTACAGGCCAACTGCATTGGAAAAAATGGTAATATCAAACAAAGCAGTGCAAAATATGGGCTTGAGCCATAAATGAGACGTGAAGCCGCTTGGCCAGGGAAAATTAAATTGATTGCATTATTATATCTTTTTTCAATATCAGGGCATACTTCGCATCATCTGAAAGGTCTTACTCTCCCATAACCTTTGGCATGAATTATATTTTGGTCACTTCAGTGGTTATGAAAATGGAGGTCAATAAGGCACTTGTGCTCTGTGGTAGTCAAAATCTATAACTTTCCCAATTTAAAATGTTCCTGTCGCCATACAAATCAGGATAATTAAACCAAACATTTACATGTTTTAAAACAGAAACCAAAAATAAATTTGATGGTTAATTTATTCAGATTACAGTGGAACCACAGAAGTCAATCGCCTCAGAATGCAACATATTGGGTTTTCAATGCAAAATGTCGGAAAATCTTTGTCTCAGTTCTCGGACAAAGCTTTGGATACCAACCTGACTCACACGGCTATTATAAACAAAACCGAGTTTATTCCACCTGCCTGTTGGTGTTGGTTGGCGTTGTTGTTTGGTGGGTTGGAGACCACTGTCAGGCTGCACTGTACTAGAAAAAACACGTGGGTCCCAAGAAAGACACAGGAGAAAAGCAGAAGAGAAAAGTGGCGAAAACCATGATAGAGCTGAAAAAGGCGATCATAGACATACTAGATAAGTATGAAAGAGGCCTTTGTGTGATGGACTTGGCATCAGAATTCAAAGGGCCGAGATTGACCATAAATTCACTTTTGAATAAAAACAGCTAGTGTTATTACAGGGGTTACGAGGTCCCCGTGGAAAAAAAACAAATCAGGAAATCACTAATAAAATGCAGCCACCGGATTTTTCTCATGAAAGGGGATTCCTCTTTCAAACAATGACCCCTCCCCCCACACACACCTTCTCTCCACCTCCGTGTTCATAGATTCAGTGCCAAATCATTGTCAAGGTATGTAGAGCTTAAATTTACTCTTTTTATTATGTATTTCTCATTTTATTTATCTTGCATATTCAACTCAGCGTATTTTCGCTCCATAATTTCGGTATAAAAAGGCAACATTAGGGTAAAAACTTGCTGGCTGAAAATGGATTATTGCGTTTTCAGTTAGTTCTAATGGGGAAAGCTGCTTCAGAACTCAATGGCTGCGCTTCTCAACGCTCCTTCTGTTGAGATACCAGTACAGTATTCAGATTTACCCATTGCAGTTTTTAGACAAAAATGATGTTTTCTTGGTCTTAAGCCAAAATGTTCGTAATGATGCCCTTTGGTATGTATGGACGGGGTGTCCCGATGGTTGCGAACTGTAGGTATAAGTGAATGTGGGTCTGAAACTTGGGCATACTGTCTGTCTGTCTGTCTGTCTGTCTGTCTGTCTGTCTGTCTGTCTGTCTCTGTCGCTCTCTCTCTGTCGCTCTCTCTCTCTCTCTTTCTCTTTCTGTCTTTCTGTCAGGCTGTCTGTATTTTACTTGTTAATCATATATATATTTCATGTACTCATATTTGCATTTGCTTAATCTTATACTTATAAACTGTGCATCCATACGGTACTTATTTTTTTCCCTCAGTTTCTTTTAGTCAAACCTGTTTTGACTGAACTTTCAGACGTATAATTTGCTCTTTCACTTCTCTTTGCATGTACAGCATGCTGTGTGCTTGTTTTACTTCCTGCTCTTATGTGTTTCCTGCTCTGTGATTACCCTGACTGATGATTTACTTTTTCCTACAGTAAAATACGATTATATAATAGTGCACTGATTGCTTGCATTGTAAAATAATATCATGGCGATGATGGTTTCAACTCTGACAATTAGTCTGACCTCGGAATTTTACAACTTTAAGCCTTTTGAACTTCAAGGTATCACTGTAATATGAAAACATCTCTGTATACAATACAATACAATACAATACAATACAATACAATACAATACAATACAATACAATACAATACAATACAATACAATACAATACAATGCAATGCAATACAATATAATAATATATAGAACTTAAATAGTTATCAGTGAAAGAATGTTTACAGGGCAAGGCAGTAGCAGCCATAATATTTTTTTTCTCTTGCATTGAGCGTGTGCATGCAGCAATAACGCATGACAATATTGGTAGTTGTAAATCAAGTTTAGGAATGTGATTTCTCAATGTGCTTAAATGTATTGCTATGTACATCATCTGTCATAGATCGGAATGGAGCAGGGCGACCAAATGCAGCTTGGACCAGAGTTTACTGAAGAAAACAAACTAACAGACTCGGCAAACTGACATGACTTAACAAAACAACAAGAGGACTGACCGACAGGGAAGTGAAACAAAAGACGTGAAGACATTACGACAACAATGATCCGACGGGGAGTGAGAGGACTTCAATACACGACAGGTAACAAGAGGTAGGTAAGAATGATCACACTAATCATGGGCACACAGGAGGGGAGGGGTGAGCACACAGGCACACGGACAGAAACTAAGACAATATGCACATAATAAAATAACCGGGGACGAGACGTGACATCACCACTGCAAACACTACAAAGCTGTGAAGGTAAAAAAAATCAATAAGAAAAACAGTACTAGACCTATATGACCACTTAGTAGAACCATTTGTGTCATCTTATCAGCAGCCAGCTACAAATATATATGTTGTGTCATTTGCCCTTTCAATGGGCCACTGTAGCCAATGATTCACACCCCTGTCTACCATTGTGATCAAATAAAGCAGGAGCACTTTCTTGAATTGGAAATAAAGCTTTAACGGCGCAAGCCTGTGGTCTACAAAACGCTGAAGGTTTCATATTCATTCAGTGCAGAATGGAATCACAGCAACAATTTCCCATTTTCCTTGAAGGGAATTTCCTGCAGATGATTAAGTCACTATGACAGAATGTTAATGTCGGGACAGGACGCTGTGCTGAATGACAAAGCGGGTGTGTAGGGCTTAGGAACTGTATTGAAAAGATTTTGTGGAAGGAGATGCCTAATTAACACCAAGGGACCTTGCATTTCTTTTGAGTTCTTTATTGAATGTGGCAGTAAAGAAAATCCTATTCAATCACTGGCTATGATTACACAGATATACAAAAATGTATATTTTAGATAATTTTATTTTTTAACAAATGTGTTTACATGATTTAGCAATAGAATATGTTTCTGTTTACAAAGTCGGTGTCCAGTACCTACAATGGATTTTCTAAATGAACATGCTGTAAATTATTTGCGGTCAGTAGTTTTTATATACTCATCTTGGTTCTGAATTATCTACTTATTTATTTTGGTCATTTGATGTTTTTTCTAAGCAAGGTAAAGTGTGCATCTTCAATGAGTATGAAAAGCAAAGGTTGGGAACACAAATTTGATTGCATACTGGATATTCTCTATCCCACACTTTAACCTATGTTAACGAGGCATCCTTCTTTTATTCTTTAACGGGACTCGGAGATATTACAATTATTTGCCTATGTTTCATTGTCCTTGTCCTGCGGTGGGTGACTTCTGGAACCATGTCTAAATATTGGTCCAATTTGTGTCAAACATATTTTGGTAGTGGACACACACACACACACACGCACAAGCAATTAAAATGGAAGAGTTGTGTACATAAGTGGGGATAGATACTGAAGTTGGTACTTTTTTGGTAAGGACTGATTTGGGTTTCACCGAGTAGCAATTCATGTGAATACAAAGATGGGGAAGTAGTTTAACACTGCTATCATTGTCACACAAGGTTCTGGTTCCTCTCTTTTGGTTGGTGAAAGCAAGACAGGGATCTTTTAGTCTGATAATTCAACATGAGTCATTTCCTGTGCAAAACGGCATCGTGTATGTGCAGTGGCAACTCTCAAACAAGCAAACATGGGAAACAAGTATGTCCATTACACCCGGTACACAAAGAGAGTGTTGATTGACAAAATAGGAAACACAAAACATCAGCAGAATCAGTTCATCAAAACACCGCTCTCAATCTGCTGTAAACAATCACTTATATAACTGTTTGTGTTCTATATATATATATATATATATATATATATATATATATATATATATATATATATATATATATATATATATTGATACATATATATTGCGTGCTAATACACAAGTTATTTTATTCATTGCTGTCAGTGTTTATTTCATTCCCAAAAGTATATGAACCCTTGGGAATTTTTGCAACTGAATATTAAATACGTACGATGTTCAGAGGTCGCAAAAGTTATCACTCTGCACTTAAGGCAAAGTTCTGATTGTTATGTAGAAAAGAAGACTATGGTGAAAGCAAAAGTGACGTTTAGAAGTCTGTACCAAAAAAAGCAACATTAGCTAATGACAACCACTGGAAAATGTATACCTTAGTACTGTGGATGAAAACTCCAGACACTAGCGGTATTAGGCTGCTGTAAGAGTCAAAACATGCTTGGTGCCAAAAACATCAGTCATGTAAGTCTCTTAAATGTGGTCATAGATGTGGAATATTTTGGTTCTCAGAATCTCTTCTCATGATCGTTAATGTTCACTGCAGGGCTAAAGTGGAGTTTCATCATTTTTATTCACCGCCTAGACAAACCCACTTTAGTTTACAATGTTTTATGAATATGTACGGGTTTACTGAGCAGCAAGGTGGCACACTGATTAGCACGCTCGCCTCAAAGTTCAGAGGTGCAGGGTTCAATTCTGGCTTCAGCCTTCCTGTGTGTTGTTTGTATGTTCTACCTGTGCATGTGTGGGTTTCCTTTGGGGTCGCGGGCCTGCTGGAGCCTATCCCAGCCAACTTTGGGCATTAGGCAGGGGACACCCTGAACTGGTTGCCAGCCAATCGCACTGACACTCACACCTACGGGCAATTTGGAGTAATCAATCAGCCTACCTTTTTAGAATATTAGAGTATCCAGAAGAAATCCACGATTTGTACAGACGATGAAATGTAGTTACGGTGATTTGTTTTTCAATTGGTATATGTGATATATTTATTTTTAATTACTGCTACTTTTGGTGACATCCTTACTAACAAAGATAGTGCAGTCAGTGCTGTATTTTGTATTGGTTATGAGTAAATGTAATGCTAACATCCATCCATCTTCTGTACCGCTTGTCCCAACTGGAGCCTATCCCAGCAGTCATCGGGCAGAAGACGGGGGACACCCTGAACCAGTTGCCAGCCTATTGCGGGGGACACCCTGAACCAGTTGCCAGCCAATGGCAGGTCACACAGAGACGGGCAGGGCACACAGAGCCAAACAACCATCCGCACTCGCACCTAGGGGCAATCTGGAGTGCTCAGTCAGCCTACCATGCATGTTTTTGGGATGTGGGAGGAAACCCACGCAGGCACGGGGAGAACATGCAAACTCCACACAGGAAGGTGGAATCGAACCTGCGCCCTTCAAACTGTGAGGCAGACGTGCTAACCAGCAAGAATGTGTTAAAAACATTAGTGGTAGTGTTGGTATTTTATTTGCGGATGCCCACTATGCGCTATATGGGCATGGGTCCATGCTGATTTCAAAATGGCTGAAAAAGCAGCACTGTCCATCAAGAATGCTCCCAGTGCTACAGATAAGTCACTCTGGGCCTGGTTCCCTGGAGCACGTTAATCCATGCTGCCTTGTCACGCATGTTTCCAATTTCTGTGTCCCCGAGATCTCAGTCCATTATGATCTCAACTGCGGTTTACTGCACCTCTTTCTATATGTATGTTTTTTTCCTATGTTATTTTTCTTTTTTTTTTTGTGCTGAAAAGTCTTATTTTATATTACATCTTGGAGGTGCAGTGACCATGCGAAGCAGTTCCTTTTGATGCTACATATTTAACTTTAGGAATCAATGAACACAAAAAAGAAATAAATAAATTGAGGTAGTTGCTTTTCACCCCTAATTCTAGACATGAATGTTCCAAATTGTAAGACTACAGAATGACAGCATTCAAGAGTGGAATGAAAAGCAGTGACAAAAAGGCACAGATACACAGCACCGGGTTGTGTAACAAAGAATTGTGTGCTTCATTACCATGGTGAAATGGGTCACTCAGCTAATTATGCGTGGTCACAAATATTACAATAATATTCTCGAATGAATGGCGCAAAGTCGGCTTCTCTGTTGTTTTCCTCTTATTTAAAGGAAGTGCACAAAAAGAAAAGAATAATCTTGTTTTTTTTTGTTTTTTTTAAGGAAGCATTGATTAGTCATCCAAACCTGTCCACTGGGAGTTCTCGTGTGTGTGCGCGTGCGTGTGCGCGTGTGTGTGCGTGTGTGTATGCGTGTGTGTTTGTGTGTGTATATGTTTTTTTAAATCTGCCGAGAGTTCACTTTGAATTTTTTTTTTTTCTGCAGCTAGGAGATAACATTTTCAGATCAGAATCAGAAATCAGAAAACCTTTATTGTCATTCTACATAGTACAATGAAATTGGAGACCTCCATCCAGTGCATAGTCAAGTAATCGACTAGTAGAAAAGTAGATGAAATAATCAGAAACAGTAGTGCGGACAAAGTGCAGCAATAGTGCAGGAGGAAAGTGTCATCAGTGTCGGCTGGAGTTGAGGGCGGCTATGGCTTGGGGAAAGAAACTGTTTCTGAGTCTGTTTGTCCTGGTCTTCATTTGCCTGTAGCGTCTTCCAGAGGGCAACAGGTCAAACAGGGCGGAGCCAGGGTGGGAGCTGTCCGCTGAGATGGCCTTAGCCCTGCTGAGGCAGCGGGTAGTGTAGATTTTCAGCACATATCAGATGAGGAAGCAAATTGAGATTGCCTAACTGCTTGAAACCCCAGAATTGAGATTAGCATAATCATAAGAGTAAGGCATGTGTTGTTTTATTCCTTAGCTGTTGTTGGTCTCACAATTTCAGTAGAAACGTGTGAACCCAAATCCCTCAGGAAAAAGAGTTACAATATTTAGTTGTTTTTTTTGTTTTTAATGTCAATCTGCCTATCAACATAAATCCACCAGATGTGCTTGCTTTGCATTTAAATATGCAGAGTACACCTTGAATAAACATTTCACTGGCAACCTGTTGCAACCCAAGACCAAAGCACAATATTATGATGACCTCACTTTTACTACTGCAACGCCATCAAAAGCTGTCAAGCTTAAAATAGATTTGAATTCAGTAAAATAGTCATCATCGCTTTTGATTTATTATTTTTACAGCACTCATCATTCATTTCAATAGAAGTAATGATGTAAAATACTATTAAAAAAGTTACAACAACAAGGTAGTTGCAACATAAATCAAGATAAGAGCCAATACCCAAGCTACATTTTAAAAATTTGAGCTCTTGATTAAAACTCCTTTCATCTTAACTCTCATGATTAAATCATGGAAATTTTCTATTTTTTTTCCCCCCCGAAAAATATTCAACTTGTGAATGTTACTTTAACACAGTCATAAATAAATCAGCCTTTCTCAAGTTGTGTTTGTATTCTTGCTCAGCTTCCATAATCAGTGGTCAGTCCAAGTTATACGCTGCCCCAAAGTCATCTGGAAAGACTTTCTGCAAGATACAGAAGTGTGTCCTTTCCAAAAGAACATTTGTGGGATCAAAGACTGGCTCATTGTTGACATACAACCAAAGAGTGTTAGACAATGACAAATTACAGTCTCAATGTGTACCCCAAATACTATGAATAAGAAGTGTTTCGGAAGATTACTTCACAACATTTTTTACATGGCAAAAGTCCTCTCGTCACTGTTTTGAGAGGGACGTGATACAAACAAAGCCTTGTGCTAAATCGTCATGTGGTTGGAGGTGTTTTACAGCTGCTAGACGACACTCAGTTGACGTTAGGGAGTGTCATGTTCCATTCTGGCTCGTCACCAACTTCCATGCATCACAAGACAGTTACCAAGGCCTCAAGCACAGTCTGCAGATGACCACAATGACAGACTGCAGGTAAAGACTTTTGGAATGGTGAATTGTAACTGAGTGTGATTTGGAAACAATCAAGGCATTTGATCATTTCATTCTGAGAGGAGAGAGAGAGGACATAGAAACAAACAACAAAAGAAGAAATACATATTATCGAAAAGAGTTACAGTACATTCAAAAGCCTGTTGTTTTTAGTCACATTCTTAAAACTGTTCATGGCACCAATTGTGTTGAGTTTGTGTGACGGTTGTAGAGTATTCCAAGAAGATGCAGGAGAAAAACTGATACAATTTTCTCAAGTTCAATCTTTGTGCAGTGACGTGAATCTGTTGAGCAGGGTTCTCAATTTCCAATGAATACTGTGCCGTAATGCTAACGCAAGTATGGAGTAAACATAGTGTGAGCAAGGTAGATAAAAGTTGTTAAAAAGAATCAAATGGTGTAAATTCTGAATGACTGGTAACTTTAGAGAGTGACAAGCCACATTGGTTGGTGGGGGGGGTAATTTGTAACCCTAATGATTAGTGATTTTATTGAGACCACTTTTCGTTAGTTTAAACCTTCTTAAACTATAAAGAAAAAAAAACTTGGTGCCCTTAGTGGTTATACTGCTGGCAGCAGATTTCCACCATCACTGACAAATTAATTAATTATTCATCCATTTTCTATACTGCTTGTCGCCACAAGGGTCGCGGGCGTGCTGGAGCCTATCCCAGCAGTCATCGGGCAGTAGGCGGGGTACACCCTGGACCGGTTGCCAGCCAATCTCAGGGCAAACAGAGACAAACAACCACTTGCACTCACATTCACACCTAGGGACAATTTTGAGTTCTCAATCGGCCTACCAAGCATGTTTTTAGGATGTGGGAGGAAACTGGAGTGCCCGGAGAAAGCCCTCACTAGGCTTTCAAAGCTAGGGTTAGGGTTAGCGCTAGGGTTAGGGTTAGAGCTCGGGTTAGGGTTAGAGCTAGAGCTAGAGCTGGGGTTAAGGGTTTCCAAGGAGTCTTGCTATTGCTAATTAAGGTTTCAAACTAGGGTTAGGGTTTCCGACTAGGGTTTTAAACCAAGGTTAGGGTTTCGAACTAGGTTTTAAAGCTAGGGTTAGGGTTTCCAACGAAAGTTTCCAACTACTTTTAGGGTTTCTAAGATTAGGGTTTGTAACTAGGCTTGCAAAGCTAGGGTTAGGGTTAGAGCTAGGGTTAGAGCTAGGGTTAGGGTTAGAGCTAGGGTTAGGGTTAGAGCTAGAGCTAGGGTTAGGGTTTCCAAGGAGTCTTGCTATCGCTAATTAAGGTTTCAAACTAGGGTTAGGGTTTCCGACTAGGGTTTTAAACCAAGGTTAGGGTTTCGAACTAGGTTTTAAAGCTAGGGTTAGGGTTTCCAATGAAAGCTTCCAACTACTTTTAGGGTTTCTAAGATTAGGGTTTGTAACTAGGCTTGTAAAGCTAGGGTTAGGGTTAGAGCTAGGGTTAGGGTTAGAGCTAGGGTTAGGGTTAGGGTTAGGGTTAGAGTTAGCGTTAGGGTTAGAGCTAGAGCTAGGGTTAGGGTTTCCAAGGAGTCTTGCTATCGCTAATTAAGGTTTCAAACTAGGGTTAGGGTTTCCGAGTAGGGTTTTAAACCAAGGTTAGGGTTTCGAACTAGGTTTTAAAGGTAGGGTTAGGGTTTCCAACGAAAGTTTCCAACTACTTTTAGGGTTTCTAAGATTAGGGTTTGTAACTAGGCTTTCAAAGCTAGAGTTAGGGTTTGGGTTAGAGCTAGGGTTAGGGTTAGAGCTAGGGTTAGAGCTAGGGTTAGGGTTAGAGCTAGGGTTTCCAAGGAGTCTTGCTATCGCTAATTAAGGTTTCAAACTAGGGTTAGGGTTTCCGACTAGGGTTTTAAACCAAGGTTAGGGTTTCGAACTAGGTTTTAAAGCTAGGGTTAGGGTTTCCAACGAACGTTTCCAACTACTTTTAGGGTTTCTAAAATCAGGGTTTGTAACTAGGCTTGCAAAGCTAGGGTTAGGGTTAGAGCTAGGGTTAGAGCTAGGGTTAGGGTTAGAGCTAGGGTTAGGGTTTCCAAGGAGTCTTGCTATCGCTAATTAAGGTTTTAAACTAGGGTTAGGGTTTCCGACTAGGGTTTTAAACCAAGGTTAGGGTTTCGAACTAGGTTTTAAAGCTAGGGTTAGGGTTTCCAACGCAAGTTTCCAACTACTTTTAGGGTTTCTAAGATTAGGGTTTGTAACTAGGCTTGCAAAGCTAGGGTTAGGATTAGGGTTAGGGTTAGGGTTAGAGCTAGGGTTAGGGTTAGAGCTAGAGCTAGGGTTAGGGTTTCCAAGGAGTCTTGCTATCGCTAATTAAGGTTTCAAACTAGGGTTAGGGTTTCCGACTAGGGTTTTAAACCAAGGTTAGGGTTTCGAACTAGGTTTTAAAGCTAGGGTTAGGGTTTCCAACGAAAGTTTCCAACTAATTTTAGGGTTTTCAAGATTAGGGTTTGTAACTAGGCTTTCAAAGCTAGGGTTAGGGTTAGAGCTAGGGTTAGAGCTAGGGTTAGGGCTAGAGCTAGGGTTAGGGTTTCCAAGAAGTCTTGCTATCGCTAATTAAGGTTTCAAACTAGGGTTAGGGTTTCCGACTAGGGTTTTAAACCAAGGTTAGGGTTTCGAACTAGGTTTTAAAGTTAAGGTTAGGGTTTCCAACGAAAGTTTCCAACTACTTTTAGGGTTTCTAAGATTAGGGTTTGTAACTAGGCTTTCAAAGCTAGGGTTAGGGTTAGGGTTAGAGCTAGGGTTAGGGTTAGAGCTAGAGCTAGGGTTAGGGTTTCCAAGGAGTCTTGCTATTGCTAATTGACGTTTCAAACTAGGGTTAGGGTTACCTCCTAGGGTTTTAAACCAAGGTTAGGGTTTCGAACTAGGTTTTAAAGCTAGGGTTAGGGTTTCCAACGCAAGTTTCCAACTACTTTTAGGGTTCCTAAGATTAGGGTTTGTAACTAGGCTTGCAAAACTAGGGTTAGGGTTAGGGTTAGAGCTAGGGTTAGGGTTAGAGCTAGAGCTAGGGTTAGGGTTTCCAAGGAGTCTTGCTATCGCTAATTAAGGTTTCAAACTAGGGTTAGGGTTTCCGACTAGGGTTTTAAACCAAGGTTAGGGTTTCGAACTAGGTTTTAAAGCTAGGGTTAGGGTTTCCAACGAAAGTTTCCAACTACTTTTAGCGTTTCTAAGATTAGGGTTTGTAACTAGGCTTTCAAAGCTAGGGTTAGGGTTAGGGTTAGAGCTAGGGTTAGGGTTAGAGCTAGAGATATGGTTAGGGTTTCCAAAGAGTCTTGCTATCGCTAATTAAGGTTTCAAACTAGGGTTAGGGTTTCCGACTAGGGTTTTAAACCAAGGTTAGGGTTTCGACCTAGGTTTTAAAGCTAGGATTAGGGTTTCCAACGAAAGTTTCCAACTACTTTTAGGGTTTCTAAGATTAGGGTTTGTAACTAGGCTTTCAAAGCTAGGGTTAGGGTTAGGGTTAGAGCTAGGGTTAGAGTTAGAGCTAGAGATAGGGTTAGGGTTTCCAAAGAGTCTTGCTATCGCTAATTAAGGTTTCAAACTAGGGTTAGGGTTTCCGACTAGGGTTTTAAACCAAGGTTAGGGTTTCGACCTAGGTTTTAAAGCTAGGGTTAGGGTTTCCAACGAAAGTTTCCAACTACTTTTAGGGTTTCTAAGATTAGGGTTTGTAACTAGGCTTTCAAAGCTAGGGTTAGGGTTAGAGCTAGAGCTACGGTTAGGGTTTCCAAGGAGTCTTGCTATCGCTAATTAAGGTTTCAAACTAGGGTTAGGGTTTCCGACTAGGGTTTTAAACCAAGGTTAGGGTTTCGAACTAGGTTTTAAAGCTAGGGTTAGGGTTTCCAACGAAAGTTTCCAACTACTTTTAGGGTTTCCAATATTAAGGTTTGTAACTAGGCTTTCAAAGCTAGGGTTAGGGTTAGGGTTGGAGCTAGGGTTAGGGTTAGAGCTAGAGCTAGGGTTAGAGTTTCCAAGGAGTCTTGCTATCGCTAATTAAGGTTTCAAACTAGGGTTAGGGTTTCCGACTAGGGTTTTAAACCAAGGTTAGGGTTTCGAACTAGGTTTTAAAGCTAGGGTTAGGGTTTCCAATGAAAGTTTCCAACTACTTTTAGGGTTTCCAAGATTAGGGTTTGTAACTAGGCTTTCAAAGCTAGGGTTAGGGTTAGGGTTAGAGCTAGGGTTAGAGCTAGGGTTAGGGTTTCCAAGAAGTCTTGCTATCGCTAATTAAGGTTTCAAACTAGGGTTAAGGTTTCCGACTAGGGTTTTAAACCAAGGTTAGGGTTTCGAACTAGGTTTTAAAGCTAGGGTTAGGGTTTCCAACGAAAGTTTCCAACTACTTTTAGGGTTTCTAAGATTAGGGTTTGTAAGGTTAGGGTTAGGGTCAGTTAGGGTTAGGGTTAGAGCTCCGGTTAGAAAATAGAGCTAGGGTCCATAAAACCATATATATTCCATGCAATGTGGCGAGCGTTCCATAGTGTAGTGGTTAATGCGCTGGACTCTCACCCCAGCGATCTGGGTTCAAATCCCAGTGAAACCTAACATATTTAATCATAGAAACATTTGCAACACAGTTGCTCGAGTGCTGCCCCATATAACTACCTATTTGCTTGTGAGCTGCTCCATAAAACCATATATATTCCATTCAATGTAGGTCAGGGTTCCTTAGTGTAGTGGTTAGTGCGCTAGACTCTCACCCTGGTGACCTGGGTTCAAACCCCAGTGAGACTTAACATATTTTATCATAGAAAGATTTGCAACGCAGTTGCTCGTGTGCTACCTTTATCACTATTTGCTTGTGAGCTACTCCATAAAACCATATATATATTCCATGAAACGCCAGTGAGGGTTCCATAGTGTAGTGGTTGGTCCTCTGGACTCTCACCCCAGTGGCTTAGGTTCAAATCCCAGTGGGACAAAAATATTTTATCATAGAAAGATTTGCAACCCAGTTGCTTGTGTGCTGCCCCATATAACCCTTATAACTATTTGCTCGTGAGCTACTCCATAAAACCATATATATTCCATTCAATGTGAGTGAGGGTTCCATAGGCGAGTGGTTAGTACTCTGGACTCTCACCCTGGTGACCTAGGTTCAAATCCCAGTGTGACTTATATATTTTATCATAGAAAAATTTGTAACACAGTTGTTCCTGTGCTTCCCCATATAACCATTATAACTATTTTCTTGTGAGCTGCTCCATAAAACCATATATATTCCATGTAACCGAAGCGAGGGGTCCATAGGGTAGAGAGTCTGTATGATTCCCTCGTTAAGTGCACCTGCGTGAAAAGTTTTAGCTCCTGCAGAATGTGAAAATGACCCAAAACTTTTCACGCAGGTGGACTTAACGAGGGAATCTTGGAAAACATGTTGGAATGCGGCCCCGAGGACTAGAGCTTGACACTTGTGACCTTTGACCATGATATTTCCCTAATAAAGTGACCTGTTATTAGGTACACTTGAAAATGGTGGTGTACCTAATGGAGTGTCCGTGTGATTCCCTCGTTAAGTGCACCTGCGTGAAAAGTTTTAGCTCCTGCAGAACGTGAAAATGACAAAACTTTTCATGCAGGTGCACTTAACGAGGGAATCTTGGAAAACATGTTGGAATACGGCCCGGAGGACTACCAAGTGACGTCACAGATCAAACAGCCATATTGATTCTTTTGGATTTTGATCACAATCACTTTCAATAGTTTATTCCTTTCACTGTCTAAAAACTTTTTTCAAAAACTGTCACTTTCATTCACAAAAGAAATACAATTTAAAGAATATTTAGTATTTATTTTTATTCAATTATTCGACTCTCCATACATATATAGGAATAGAACTTTACATCTTTTGTTGTAATATAACTGATTTTAATATAGAAGCTGGTGTAACACTTAACAGATTTTTGTTGGTGGTGTGCCTCGAGATTTTTTCCAATGAAAAGGTGTGCCGTGAATGAAAAAAGGTTGGGAAACACTGCAGTAGATCATGTTGAAGCTTGTTCAGCGGCATTCAAAAGGTGAGGAGACGTCATCTCTGGGGAATATCCGGCTTTCATTTTTAATCATCCGTCACAGGGTGAGAGAGTGGGTAATAGCAGAGGTTTCCTAATTGATGATAATAAACATTTAAAGCTGTCAGATTAACTATTCATATCCACTTAACTTACAGGCAACTACTACGTATATTCGGTTTGACTGTAGTGAATTGTCGGACTACATACACAAAGAGATAAAGACTTTCTGATTGAAATGATAACCCCCTATCTTCCGCATGTTTGTTTACAGAAACAGAGAGATAAGTTGGCAGTGGCTCATGACACTGATTAGGATGAACAAAATAAAAACACTTCCGTCTGTTTGTCCTATCAGTAAAACTTTCTTGTCCTTCAGTTGCAAAATGGACCTCCGTCTGAGACGGGCAGACAACACATTCCATCCCTGGGACGGAATGCCCACCTCTGCTTGGCATGTATCTTCTGCACACACTTCCTACACATGGACCAAAATAATCAAGATTATGGAAATATTATTGAGTATCCAAGGTCAACTATGCTCAATCAGATTATCACTTTCAAAAATTCAATATGTTTAGGTGATCTTAAAAACCTATTCTTATTCAATTTAACTACAGGGTAAGCTAATACTTATTAAATGATATTTAATTTTCTATGACTTCCATTTACAGGATCCATTCGTCAACTTGTCAAATTCATGAGGTAGCAAAATTTGGGAGAGCAACTCTGGAAGAATAGCCTATAGCCTAGCCCAAATGTGTTCTTGTCAAGCTAAGCAACCTATTTGACTACCAAGAATATGGAGCTAAATGTAAGAAAGGATCAACAATGTTATGAACGAATCACTTCAGAAAGTGATCTGCTCAAGTTCACTGAAAAGTGTTGTTGTTTTTGAATGAAACATTTGCAAATGACACAACAGTAGCAGTATTATTCTCACATTCAACCCACCCAAATAAAGGCTCTTATGTATTTACAAACCGCTCATCCTCTCTCAGGGCAACAAATGTAACACCATCAATGCACCAGGCGCATCTCACACCAGTACACATTCTGAGAGCACAGGGCTCACAGGTTTTCCTTTCCCAGCCCTTTTCACAGACAATCACAAAATCCAATAGTTGTTTCAGTATGGGTTAGTTGTTCAAGTACAGGTTACTTTGGACATCTACATAAAAAGGCAAGGTGTTTATATTTTTTTATAAAACTGGACTTTATTACAAGGTCATTTTTTAAAATGTTCCATGTTGGCATAGAAAATAAACACAAAAACAAATTTATTGCATTAGTAAACCCAGAAGGCCTCTTTTATTAAGTTTTACTTTTTCATTTTGGAACATATATAGATGGTTATCTGCAAGTTTGCATGCTCAGGGACAAAAACGTTTGATTTTCTTTTTTTCCAAACAATGATAAACATTGTAGTAACTATGCAAAATGCACAAAAATATTAGGAGTTTGATGCAAAATTAATTCTTCCACCAACTTTGTCTCAATCACCCACAACATTGTCTCTTCTAGATAAAGTTACTGTATGAGAACGCTTCTGACCCTCTTTCCTTCACTGATCAAGCTGCATCCTCTGACTTCTGGTTTAGAGTTTGGCTGGTTGTCTTTGTGTGTTAAAGGCTTTCAGCAACACTAATGTCATCTATTGTGTCTGTAAAATCATCACAGTAATTATGCAGTATGAAACATGCATAAATGAGCGAGGGCAGTTCTTTGGCATTGATGTCAAAAAGCCGAGCTTTAGCCTCCCGAAGGCACATTCTACGTATAACCATGCACATTCTGCATATAGGAAGTCCAAAATACTGCCTTTCACCTCCCTTCATTTGCAAATTCCTCTATTAGATACGGCAGTAAGGGGTAAGCGGCGTCGCCCGGAATGTAAACTGGAATAGGTGCTTCATTGTCCACAATTTGTCTTGGACAAGGAGGGATTGTTCAACTTTTGAAACAGTCATTGATAGCAGAGTTTGGAAAAACATGCGTGTCATCTACACTCCCTGGCCAATTTACTGCCACATTCATGAAGCAGTACTTATAGTCACAAGCAACCGGAATGTTTAGCAAGAACGTTTTTTTTTCATTCTGTTTATGTGGAATCAGTGGAATATGCATCCAGGCGTACCATCCACAGCACCAAGGCACTGGGGCTTTTTTGACTATGGTTACTGGTGGTCTCATGATTATAAACTGCCCCTTAATGTGAGGACGTAATAGCACTGATAACGACAGACACATATTCTTTAGTGTCCAGTGATGTTTTCCAGCCAGCGGGTACATCTGGTACGATTGACTCTTAAGTAAATCGATAGCAGACTGCAGATTTTTTAGCTCTAGACCCGTGGCTAAAGCGCAGTCAAACTCGCAGTCATGGAGGGACACCATAATAACCCACTGTAACACAAATGCAACACACGGCGAGTGCTCAGAAGGGAGACTTCACGCTGCTGCCATCATTTATTTTCATCACTATTTGTTCCAATAGTGGTAACCTATTCTGTTATCTCCCACTTCTTAGCAACCTCCAGAAACGGACAAGCATGTGTTTTTTTTCAAAATGTCTTTGCTCTGTTTTTCTCTGTGTTTCCGCTGTGTTCCTCTGCTTTCTGGCTGTATTTTATCCTGCATTTAACATCAGGACCATAAAAATGTTACGGAAGGAAGTTGTGGTCAAACTTTGTCTTAGTATTAAATAGCATTATTTTATTTTAAGGTGTCAATATTTCCAGATTAATCATAGGCTCTCAAGAGAGAGAGAAAGAAAGAGTGTCCTGAGAGTCAGCGGATAAGGCTGACTTCAATGCAGGAGACCTGGCTTCCAATGCTGGTCAGGGTTAAAGTAACATGCTGTTGGGTCCTTATGCAAGACCCTTGAAGCTATACGCTGATACCTCGGATAGTGATACAATTAATGACATAAAAAAAATATAGTATAGTAATATAGTATGCCGGCTCGGACGTTGGCCGGGATCAACAAGGTCTGCGTCAGGTGTTGGGGGATCAGGACACAGTGGTGATGAATGGGCTACTGTAACAGGACTCAGTATTCATGGAGCAGGAAAAAAAAAAAAGGTACTAAAAGAGTAGTAACCCCAGTGAGATGGTAGGCAGTACATGCAGAGAATGTGTGGAGGCATTTGTTCTTCTGAACTCCACATGCACATTGAGCAATAAGCAATTACGGTCTCAAACATCAGCAATAGGAAGTTGTTATTGCTGTTGGAGGATGATTCACAATGTGCTTCATCTGCAATACAAAGATGATACGGCAAGAGGGAACCAGGAAAAGCGTGTACTGCTAACAAATTGAAAAAGTGAACATACAAGTGAAAACAGCTTAGAGGCACAAATCATGGGAGCACAACAACAGACCCTGACTGAACACAACCGCAACAGTGGCCAGGGTCGACTTGCCTGGCAAGCCACACCCACTAAGTGGGTTTTGAAACCATGTCATTCACCGCCACTCGGCCTTGTTTCAAAATGAACCGTCCAATCAAAGTCTTTTCCTTCCTTCCTCCTCATTCCGTCACTCTTCAGTGGCAGTAGTCCATCCACATTCAAAATGGCGCGCTGGAGAGACGATAGTTTGTTGAGGGCACACTAAAATGGGCTGAACATGGGTACTTAGATGATAGAACTAAAGTTCATGCCAATAAATGGATCTGAAGTGAGTTACGGTCTTTTGGGAGAAGAGATTTACGACAAACTGGTCCACCCATTTATGGAGCATGTTTCCTGTATTTTATTTCTTCTCAGCCCTTCTACAAGCATTGTAATGTGTACTGTTTCCTGGCTTGGTTTGATACGTTGTGTTGTTACCTAATGTCTGAAATGATGGTTAACTACCATTAAAATGACTACTATCAACCTACATATTCAACCTATATATTCAATTCAATACACTTCAGGGATTAGATGTTTACTCTTCAAACTGATGGACATAGTTGAACATTGTTTTTCAAATTATCTCACAATTTGTATTTGATGCCTGCAACACATTCCAGAAAGGCCGGGATTGGCAACAAAAGACTGGGAAAGTTGAGAAACAGCCCAATTAAATCAAATTTAATTAACACCTCTTTGGAATACTCTGCAAATTAACTGGTTATTTGGAAACAGGTGAATGTTATAGCTAGGTGCATCCCTGAAAGTCAAGTTCATAAGCAAGGATGACAAAGTTCACTACTGCATGAGCAACAATTTAAGAACAATGTTTCACAAAATACATTTGCAAGGAATTCAAGGGATTTAAACAGCTATGGTCCGTCAGATAATCAAAGGATTCAGTTGAGAAGAAATCAGAAATGACGAAATCTCTGCACGTAAGCGGCAAGGCCACAAATTATCAGTTCACACAGTTCATCTACAAATTGGCAGTTAAAATGTTAATATTCAAAGTGAAAGCCATTTATCAAAAACACCCAGAAACGCCGCCGGCTTCTCTGGTCCCAAACTCATCCAAGGTGGACTGACGCAAAGTGGAAAAGTGTTCTGTGGTCTGAACAGTTCACATTTCAAATAGTTTTTGGAAATTAAGGACATCCTGTCCTGGCCAAAGAGGAAAAGTATCATCCAGATTTACATCAGCGCAAAGTTCAAAAGCCAGGAGCTGTGTGGGTATGCGGGTGTGTTTACCCTCATGGGTAACTTGCACGTCTGCTTGAAGCTACGTACATGCAGGTTTTGGAACAACACATGCTGCCATCCGAGCAAGTGTTTTCAGAGACATCACTCCAAGAGAATTCCAAGCCACATTCATCTCAAAAGTGTGGCTTCGTAGAAAATGAGCGCAAGTACTCGAGTGGCCAGCCATCAATTCAGACCTGTCTCCCATCCAAAATGTGGGGCGCATTATGAAGCGTAAAATACAACAACAGAAACTCCAGACTGTTGAACAGCTGAAGCTGTACATCAAGCACGAATGGGAAATAATTCCACTATAAAAGCTGTAACAATTAGTGTCTTCAGTTAAAAAACGGTTAGTGGATGGTAAAAGGAAAACACATGGCTGCATGTGTTTGAAATTGAGACAATTCAGTTTATGTGTAAGGGTTATCCATCCATTTTTTATACCGCTTATTACCACGGGTTGCGGGCATGCTGGAGCCTATCCCAGCAGTCATCGGGCAGTAGGCGGGGGACACCCTGAACTGGTTGCCAGCCAATCTCAGGGCACACAGAGATGAACAACCATTCGCACTCACACCTAGGGACAATTTGCAACCCCGCACCCACCTAACTGTGAGGCGGACATGCTAACCAGTGTAATGGTGATTCCTGGTAATTATGGAATCCACTAGTGGGCTGGATTGGACAGTTCGGCGGGGTGGATTTGTCCCGCGAGACGCTAGTCGATAATCCCTGCTGAGGAGGCAATTTAAAAGTCCAATAATTATTGGAGAGTTTTGCAGGGTATGGTCTATTTTACCTTTCCAGCCTGCCAAAGTTGTTAGGGTAATGTGGCTCCTTGAAAATGGGACATCCATACACATATCTCCCAGCAGCATGTCAAGCGGAGGCATGAGAAACTACAGGACAGAACAGCAGGAGAGATTGCCTTCGGAGGGCAAAAACAGAGTAGCTACTATCTGTGCTTTTGTGTATGGATGGACAGGAGGAGCACCGCCAAAGTCTTAATAACCTCCTATTGGCTGCAGTTTGGGGTATGTGCTCACATCTTGGCAACATGAAGCCAGATTAGCATTTGCCAGAAAGCGCTCGAGCTGGCAGAGTCACCACCAATCCACTGTTCTCTTCACAGATGAAAGCAGATACACATTGAGCACATATGACGGATGTGCAAGACTCTGTCTGCTGCCTGCAACATTCCCCAGCACGATGGTTTAGCCATGTGTCAGTGGTAATCTGGGGAGGTACGTATATCCTTGTAGATCTGTTACCCGGATGCACACGAGCAACTGTTAAAATTTTGGATGAATTCCTTAAACACCTATCACTCTGAGCCGCAAGTACTTAGAATAGAATAGAATAGAATAGAATAGAATAGAATAGAATAGAATAGAATAGAATAGAATAGAATAGAATAGAATAGAATAGAACATCTTCATTGTCACTGTACAGTAAGTATGCAACAAAATTGGGAGTGCTGCTCCGTTGGTGTTTTGTAGGAGGAAAGGGGTGTGTGAAACATAGAGTGGGATAGTATAGAATAGAGATTAGGCATATATGAGGAGGACAGTGTAGAACAGTGGTTCTTAACCTGGGTTCGATCGAACCCTAGGGGCTCGGTGAGTCGGTCTCAGGGGTTTGACTGAGCCCCCACTGAGGAGATCCGAACAAACCTGTTTTATCGTGTAGCTTCTGATTTGCCAGTATATAATTTGTTGCGAGTTCATGCATTGTGTTGGTTTTGTTCTTTGAACAAGGTGATGTTCATGCACCGCTCATTTTGTGCATTAGTAAAAAACATCTATGTCTTGAATTTAAAAAAAGTAATTTTTCAGTTCGGTGAAGGCACATATGAAACTAGTGGGGTTCGGTACCTCCAACAAGGTTAAGAACCACTGATGTAGAATGTAACACTGTCCGGTGGTGCAGGGTTGGAATATTTGGTGAGTTGCTTCGCATTTAAGGTCACACAAGGTTGTATTCCGAGTAGCAGCAGCAACAAGTGGTAGACTGACTTTGTATCTGGAATTGTACAAAATATTATACATATTCAGTGTTTTTTACATTGAATATTGTATTGCACATGTTGTTAGGCCTATTTGAGATTGGAATAAACACGGTCCAGTGATTTCTCCCCTCTGGTGGCACATGCAGTTTACGTATTGGACAAATTTAGAGAGCACAGACATGCCTGGTTGAAGTTGCTGGCAACGGTAAAGACACCTTCAGGATGTGCGAGTTGCTGTTTGTTTAACGTGGTGAGCAGGACACTAAGCGCTCTTACCTTTAGCATCCGATGGTATGTAAACAGAAGCCACGATAACTACTGTCAGCTCTCTTGGTAGATAAAAGGGCCTGCATGAGACTGCTATCACTTCTAAGTCTAAGTTTGCACACGTAGCAAATGTTAATATTTTGCCAGGGTTCTTAGAAGATTGCAAACAATTGCAAAAGGATTTTCTTGTCGAACATGTTCAAAATTTATTGGCGATAAGTAAAACTGTTGACAGTTATTAAAACTGTTGGTGAATGTCTGATGAACGTCTTTGCAACTGTTTGCGAACCTGAACAAACCCTGACGAAAAAAAAAATTTAGGCTGTGCGCAAACCCTTGCTCTGTATTATTTGTATATTTAAATATTCAGAATAAAATTGTCAATCAATCAAAATTGCTCGGATGTGAGCAAACAGGCACATGGAAGCCATGCAATTATTGTTACAAGACAAGTTGTCGTGAGGAAATTAATTACGTTGGATCGCCTAGTGATATCATGGTCTTAAATTTGACTCTCCTCCGTGGATATACTATAATTTCGATACTCGATTTTGGTGCAAAAACATGAGCTCAGTTCACACCTAATGACAGTGTGAACGTTAGTGTCAATGGTTGTGTTTCCCCATAGTACATGACCTATGATTGCAGGGCAAGCAAGACAAGAGGTAGTCAACTTTTCTCTCAAACTCAGCTGGGATAGGCTCCGGTTCCCTGCGACCCTGAACAGGACAAGCTGTACAGGGAATATGGCTGGTCATTTTGTTCTCAACTAATTGTGTTGTGTAATTCACATTAAGATTTTCAAATGGTACGTTTTATTTGTTGAGCTTTTGATGTGGGATTTTAGGGGTTTCTTCATCTTTTGGACAGTGTTATTATGTTTCTTGGCATTAATGTACTTTAACGATCCAAATTGTCAAAAGGGAAGGTTACTTTGAAAATCAGAGTAGATTGTTATAGAGTCAGTTGTCTCTCAAACTTAATTACAATGTCAGTAACTGTCCAGAGCATACACTTGCTGAGAAAACAAGCCCTACTGTAATCATTCCCATCATGTATATTGTTATTCCCAAGTGTGTGTCAGTGTAACATCACCAATCCAAATATAAATCATATATGAATATCAATAGTTACCTCTTTTTTTCGACAGGTTTTTCAGCTGACTTTCAAATGTGACGGTTTGGAATTTCTGATTTGCATCATAGTTCTCCTTGAACAACTTATTTGTTTCTGAGTTATCTTCTGGGAGAGAGTTCAGCTGCATTTTACCCAAGAAAAAAAATAATAATAAAAAAAAAGACACTTGAGATCATTTCATTGTTGCCAAACTATTCAAGGAATTAATACAAAATTGTTATGAAAAACAGTATTAAAACAATACTGACTGAATATAAGAGAGATTAAAGTCAAAGAATTAGATGTAACAATGTGCAAGCTATGGTTACAATGGTTTGCAAAGATACAGTATACTCAATTCCCAATTTGCTGCGATTAAACACTTAACTATTTCACTGCAAAATCTATTTTAAGAAAATGACTGGAGCAACCAGAATATAAAACTTTGCCGGTGGACAATGTTGTTTATGTCTGGTCCTCATCATTTAGACAATGCAGTAGCCTGTGATACTGTTCAGGTCTCAAATGTATTCCGTTTTATGACCCTACTGGTTTAAAGGTTTTCAAATCTTATGTATGAGTATGTGCATGCTCATTTTTAAAAGATTTAAAATGCTTGTTAGGACTGAAATTGTATTATTCAGTCCACCTTTTGCCTGAGGTTGTTTTGGAATGAAGAGAATGCAGCTCCCTGTGACCCTGAACAGAGGACTGAAAGCAGTATGCAAATTGGATGGATAGATGCACTCAGTGTGTTGGTTGCATTAACTTTATACACGTTTTGCTTCCAGGAAAAATGATGTTTGTGACTGTGTGTGTTTACTCTGTGACGAACGGTGAAACTCCCCAGACCTTACACACAACACATCTGTTTGGTCATGCTATAAAAAAAATATAAAAAATATTGTCCCTTCCTGTTTATGACTACTTCGAAATTTCAAAAGGAATTCCAACCAAGTTTGTGCCATAATACAATAGATTTCCATAATTACTTTTCCAAATAAATTCCAAAGGTGTTCATGACATGTTTGTTTTAGTTTATTATGACTTACATTTCAAATATTTTATTTGTGTATTTTTTTTTATTATAAAGTGTCCAAACTGAAAGGGCAACAATAGGATACCATGGAAATAGCAATGTATAGATATATACGTATGTATATACATGTTAGTGTAATAACACTTGTAAATAGGGCCTTACTTATTTGGATTTTTTGGAGACCTATGCCAATTTCTTAGCAGAAATACTGATTACTGATAACCAACTATTCATTCATTAACGCAAACTACTTAATCCTCACGAGGGTTGCAGACACGCTGGAGTCTATGGGCAGTCTTTGGGCATAAGGCGCAGTACACCCTGAATTGGCCGCCAGCCAATCGCAGGGCACACATAGACGAACAACCATTCACACGAGATCCTTTTTTCCTAACTACCATACGGACAATTAGGAGAGCTCAATTGGCCGACCATCCATGTTAATGGAATGTCGACTCCTGCACCT